>NC_091353.1:17070548-17203365 GCF_038502225.1 Cherax quadricarinatus
GTGTGCGTGTGTGTATGAGTTTGTGTGTGTGTGTGTGTGTGTGTTTATGTGTGTGTGTGTATGAATTTGTATGTGTGTGTGTGTGTGTGTGTGTGTGTGTGTGAGAGAGAGAGACTCAGCAATCAACATTTGCACCAATAACTCACTACAGTTGTGACCGGGTGTGGAAGTGTGAATTGCTCATTACTCTAAAATTTGTTCATGATTGCAGCCATGTATAAACGTAAGTAACCATTCTTACAGTATTCATTACCTTTGTAACTTGTGAGTTCATTACCTTTGTAACTTGTGAGTTCATTACCTTGTACCTAGTTCAGCCATCAAAACTTTGGAGCCCGGTCCCTGGACCCATTGTGTACCTCTGTAATCTGTAAATACCTTTGTAACTTGTAATGATTGTGACTAGACCTACCTGGAGTTCATTACCTTTGTAAATTGTGAGTTCATTACCTTTGTAAATTGTGAGTTCATTGCCTCTGTGGCTTGCTCAGCTATCAAAACTTTGAGGCCCAGTCCCTGGACCCATTATGTACCTCTGTAATCTTTTGACTACCGCCCACAGGATGGGTATGGAGTGCATAATAAACATATTAAACTAACTAACTGTTCACATTGCAAGTTGCTCCATAAACATACTTATCTACGTTCATGTTATCATAGTGGGTTATAGATCTACTCAGGCTTCTAACTGCATTCCTATAACAATCATTTTCATTATTTACTTCTCTCCTAATATTATTCCTAATGCTAGACACAGTTATACCAAAGTTATATTCTACATTCTCCTTCTCGATACTCTTCTTGGCTAACATGTCAACTTTATCATGAAGGAGTAATCCAATGTGTGATGGGATCCATAGCAATTGTACATTAATTCCTTTGTCCCTAATTTTTGAGTATCTATACCTGGCTTCCCCAATGAGCATGTTGTTGGAGTCATTATATGAGCCAAGAGCCTTCAATGATGACATAGAATCAGTAATGATGATAGAGTCAAGCTCAGTGTCATAGGTTAGCTTTAGCGCCATTAGGATTGTTGTCTTGGAAGACATTGAAGACTACGTTATTCAGTCCACAGAGGTTCAAAATAGAGATACTGCTGGAGATGGATCAAAATGGGATGATACCTCAGGGAATAGTGTCGACACACTACCAGCAAAGCCTGGTGGAAGCACTAATGTCCATACAGGGGTGAAAGATAGGGAGGAAACAGGAAAAATAAATGCACCAGCAGCGAACGCAGTTACAACAAATCCTAGCAAACAGAATTACTTCATATGTAAATACTATGCCTTGGGTATCTGCAGGCACGGTATATCTGGTAAAACAGGTGGGACATGCGCCTTTGACCATCCCAAAAAATGCCGTACACACATGACAACAGGAGAGTGCAACTTTCCCTCTTGTAACTTATTTCACCCAGAAATGTGTCACTCATCAATCCATGAAAGAAAATGCTACAATGTATACTGCCAGGCACATCATCTAAAGGGGACTAGAAGACACAGACCAACCAGACTATGGGAAACAAAAGAGAGGAGCCACAACCTCTCCAGGGACAGAGGTTTAGGGCCAGGAAAAAAAAAAGATTGGCAGGAAATGACAATAATCCTACACCACCTGAAAACAGTTCTAGAACAGAGGCATAGACACTGGCCTCTACCCCAGAACAACAGATATAAGAGCCAGAAAATAAACCCTCCCTAAATTCCACCAATACAACGACATTTGTCTTTGCAAACATACAGGGTCTAAAGCCATCAAAAAACAACAAAATTCCTTACATCAAGGGACTGCTCACGGAGTCAAATGCAATGTTTGCAGCATTCACAGAGACCCATATAAAGGATCGTTATGACAACGAAATATGGATCCCAGGTTATAACCTATTCCGATTCGACAAACTAAACAGGCAACAAGGGGTGGGGGGGTTGGCCGGTATATCACAGAGTCGCTTATTTGCACAGAACTACTCAACACCTCAAATGTTGTAGTTGAAGTTTTGGCAGTCAAGACTGAAAACCAAAACCTTGTCACTGTGGCAGTATACAAGCCTCCAGATGCAGCTTCCCAGCAATTCTGCCCTAAACATTTTACTACTAGGAGATTTCAGCTTGAGACACCTAAAATGGAGGAGTATAACAAACAATGTTTTAGCAGAGATCACCCCGGGAGGCAGCTCAGATGAAAATTCACACACACACAAACTATTAAATCTCTGCACCAAATTCACCTTAAACCAGCAAACAGTGGAGCCTACATGACTAGAAAATACGCTGGACCTCATCGTCACTAACAGTGATGATCTGATACGTAATATAACTTTATCAAAGACAATACACTCAGATCACAACATAATAGAGGTATAGACATGTATGCACAGGGCTCCGGACCAGCAAAATGTGAGCAGTTTACCTGGAGTTTACTTGGAGAGAGTTCCGGGGGTCAACGCCCCCGCGGCCCGGTCTGTGACCAGGCCTCCTGGTGGATCAGCGCCTGATCAACCAGGCTGTTGCTGCTGGCTGCACGCAAACCAACGTACGAGCCACAGCCCGGCTGATCAGGAACTGACTTTAGGTGCTTGTCCAGTGCCAGCTTGAAGACTGCCAGGGGTCTGTTGGTAATCCCCCTTATGTGTGCTGGGAGGCAGTTGAACAGTCTCGGGCCCCTGACACTTATTGTATGGTCTCTTAACGTGTTAGTGACACCCCTGCTTTTCATTGGTGGGATGTTGCATCGTCTGCCAAGTCTTTTGCTTTCGTAGTGAGTGATTTTCGTGTGCAAGTTCGGTACTAGTCCCTCTAGGATTTTCCAGGTGTATATAATCATGTATCTCTCCCTCCTGCGTTCCAGGGAATACAGGTTTAGGAACTTCAAGCGCTCCCAGTAATTGAGGTGTTTTATCTCCGTTATGCGCGCCGTGAAAGTTCTCTGTACATTTTCTAGGTCGGCAATTTCACCTGCCTTGAAAGGTGCTGTTAGTGTGCAGCAATATTCCAGCCTAGATAGAACAAGTGACCTGAAGAGTGTCATCATGGGCTTGGCCTCCCTAGTTTTGAAGGTTCTCATTATCCATCCTGTCATTTTTCTAGCAGATGCGATTGATACAATGTTATGGTCCTTGAAGGTGAGATCCTCCGACATGATCACTCCCAGGTCTTTGACGTTGGTGTTTCGCTCTATTTTGTGGCCAGAATTTGTTTTGTACTCTGATGAAGATTTAATTTCCTCATGTTTACCATATCTGAGTAATTGAAATTTCTCATCGTTGAACTTCATATTGTTTTCTGCAGCCCACTGAAAGATTTGGTTGATGTCCGCCTGGAGCCTTGCAGTGTCTGCAATGGAAGACACTGTCATGCAGATTCGGGTGTCATCTGCAAAGGAAGACACGGTGCTGTGGCTGACATCCTTGTCTATGTCGGATATGAGGATGAGGAACAAGATGGGAGCCAGTACTGTACCTTGTGGAACAGAGCTTTTCACCGTAGCTGCCTCGGACTTTACTCTGTTGACTACTACTCTCTGTGTTCTGTTAGTGAGGAAATTATAGATCCATCGACCGACTTTTCCTGTTATTCCTTTAGCACGCATTTTGTGCGCTATTACGCCATGGTCACACTTGTCGAAGGCTTTTGCAAAGTCTGTATATATTACATCTGCATTCTTTTTGTCTTCTAGTGCATTTAGGACCTTGTCGTAGTGATCCAGTAGTTGAGACAGACAGGAGCGACCTGTTCTAAACCCATGTTGCCCTGGGTTGTGTAACTGATGGGTTTCTAGATGGGTGGTGATCTTGCTTCTTAGGACCCTTTCAAAGATTTTTATGATATGGGATGTTAGTGCTATTGGTCTGTAGTTCTTTGCTGTTGCTTTACTGCCCCCTTTGTGGAGTGGGGCTATGTCTGTTGTTTTTAGTAACTGAGGGACGACCCCCGTGTCCATGCTCCCTCTCCATAGGATGAAAAAGGCTCGTGATAGGGGCTTCTTGCAGTTCTTGATGAAGGTCTCTTTACGAAATTCAATTTTAATAACAAAAACATACAATGGGATCAAGTAACCCATATCCTAAATGAAACTAGCTGGGAAGATATCCTAAACAACACGGATCCGAAAATTTGCCTTGAAAAAATTAATACTGTGGTTCTTGAGATCTGCTCAAGACACATTCCATTCAGAAAAAGAAAGAGAAGATGTAAACTAGAAAGAGAGAGACGTTCCCTATACAGACGAAGGCAAAGAGTCACAGAGCTGCTAAGTGGGGCCAATATATCTGAAATACGAAGAGAGGCACTAGTCAATGAAATTGCAAATATTGAACTTAAGCTGAAGAAATCTTATAGGAGACAAGAATCACAGGAAGAACTAAAAGCCATAAAGGAAATTGAAAAAAAGAACACTTCTTCTCTTATGCCAAATCTAAGGGAAAAACAACATCCAGTATTGGGCCGCTGCTTAGGCGGGATGGGACATACACAGATGACAGCCAAGAAATGAGTGAGATACTAAATTCCCAATATGACTCAGTGTTCAGCGAGCCACTACCCACTCTAAGGGTCGATAATCCAATATGAATTCTTTATGAACGAAACCCAAAATTTGGTCATCCCAAAATCTCGGATATTATTCTAACTCCACAAGACTTTGAAGAGGCACTCTGACCCAGACTCATGGAACTCCGTGTTCATCAAGAATTGCAAGAAGCCCCTATCGCATGCCTTAAGCATTTCATGGAGCGGGATCATGGACACAGGGGTCATCCCACACACACTAAAATCAACAGACATAGCCCCACTCCACAAAGAACTACAGACCAACAGCACTAACATCCCATATCATAAAAATCTTTGAGAGGGTTCTAAGAAGCAAGATAGCCAACCACCTAGATACCCATCAGTTACAAAACCCAGGGTAAGACGGGTTTAGAACAGGTCGCTCCTGCCTGTTCCAGCTACTGGACCACTATGACAAGGTCCTGGATGCTGTAGAGGATAAACAAAATACAGGAGTAGATGTAAAATAGAAAGAGACAGGCGCTCCCTTTACAGGCGACGGAAAAGAATAACAGAGCGGCTAAAAGAGGTCAATATATCTGAAATGCGCAGGGAGACACTGGTCAGAGAAATAGCAAGCATCGAACTTAAGCTAAAAGAATCCTTTAGGAGTCAGGAATCGCGGGAAGAACTAAAAGCTATAAATGAAATCGAAAGAAACCCAAAGTATTTCTTCTCCTATGCCAAATCAAAATCGAGAACAACGCCCAGTATTGGGCCCCTACTTAAACAAGATGGGTCCTACACAGATGACAGCAAGGAAATGAGTGAGCTACTCAAGTCCCAATATGACTCAGTTTTTAGCAAGCCGCTAACCAGACTGAGAGTCGAAGATCAAAATGAATTTTTTATGAGAGAGCCACAAAATTTGATTAACACAAGCCTATCCGATGTTATCCTGACGCCAAATGACTTCGAACAGGCGATAAATGACATGCCCATGCACTCTGCCCCAGGGCCAGACTCATGGAACTCTGTGTTCATCAAGAACTGCAAGAAGCCCCTATCACGAGCCTTTTCCATCCTATGGAGAGGGAGCATGGACACGGGGGTCGTCCCTCAGTTACTAAAAACAAGACATAGCCCCACTCCACAAAGGGGGCAGTAAAGCAACAGCCAAGAACTACAGACCAATAGCACTAACATCCCATATCATAAAAATCTTTGAAAGGGTCCTAAGAAGCAAGATCACCACCCATCTAGAAACCCATCAGTTACACAACCCAGGGCAACATGGGTTTAGAACAGGTCGCTCCTGTCTGTCTCAACTACTGGATCACTACGACAAGGTCCTAAATGCACTAGAAGACAAAAAGAATGCAGATGTAATATATACAGACTTTGCAAAAGCCTTCGACAAGTGTGACCATGGCGTAATAGCGCACAAAATGCGTGCTAAAGGAATAACAGGAAAAGTCGGTCGATGGATCTATAATTTCCTCACTAACAGAACACAGAGAGTAGTCGTCAACAGAGTAAAGTCCGAGGCAGCTACGGTGAAAAGCTCTGTTCCACAAGGCACAGTACTAGCTCCCATCTTGTTCCTCATCCTCATATCCGACATAGACAAGGATGTCAGCCACAGCACCGTGTCTTCCTTTGCAGATGACACCCGAATCTGCATGACAGTGTCTTCCATTGCAGACACTGCAAGGCTCCAGGCGGACATCAACCAAATCTTTCAGTGGGCTGCAGAAAACAATATGAAGTTCAACGATGAGAAATTTCAATTACTCAGATATGGTAAACATGAGGAAATTAAATCTTCATCAGAGTACAAAACAAATTCTGGCCACAAAATAGAGCGAAACACCAACGTCAAAGACCTGGGAGTGATTATGTCGGAGGATCTCACCTTCAAGGACCATAACATTGTATCAATCGCATCTGCTAGGAAAATGACAGGATGGATAATGAGAACCTTCAAAACTAGGGAGGCCAAGCCCATGATGACACTCTTCAGGTCACTTGTTCTATCTAGGCTGGAATATTGCTGCACTCTAACAGCACCTTTCAAGGCAGGTGAAATTGCCGACCTAGAAAATGTACAGAGAACTTTCACGGCGCGCATAACGGAGATAAAACACCTCAATTCCTGGGAGCGCTTGAGGTTTCTAAACCTGTATTCCCTGGAACGCAGGAGGGAGAGATACATGATTATATACACCTGGAAAATCCTAGAGGGACTAGTACCGAACTTGCACACGAAAATCACTCACTACGAAAGCAAAAGACTTGGCAGACGATGCACCATCCCCCCAATAAAAAGCAGGGGTGTCACTAGCACGTTAAGAGACCATACAATAAGTGTCAGGGGCCCGAGACTGTTCAACTGCCTCCCAGCACACATAAGGGGGATTACCAACAGACCCCTGGCAGTCTTCAAGCTGGCACTGGACAAGCACCTAAAGTCAGTTCCTGATCAGCCGGGCTGTGGCTCGTACGTTGGTTTGCGTGCAGCCAGCAGCAACAGCCTGGTTGATCAGGCGCTGATCCACCAGGAGGCCTGGTCACAGACCGGGCCGCGGGGGCGTTGACCCCCGAAACTCTCTCCAGGTAAACTCCAGGAAACACAAACTTTGCAAAAGCTTTCGACAAATGTGGCCATGGTGTAATAGCACACAAAATGCGTGATAAAGGATTAACGGGAAAAGTTGGTAGAGGGATCTACAACTTCCTGACAAGTTGAACACAAAGAGTAATAGTAAACGGAGTAAAGTTCCAGGCAGCCACGGTAAATAGCTCTGTTTCACAAAGGACAGTACTCGCTCCCATTCTATTCCTCATCCTCATTTCTGACACAGAAATGTAAGCCATAGCTACGTGTCTTCCTTTGCGGATGACACCCGGATTACCATGGCAGTGACCTCCATCGAAGACACTGCGAGACTTCAAGAGGACGTCAACCAAATCTTCGAATGGGTCACTCAAAACAATATGAAGTTCAACAAGGAGAAATTTCAGCTACTCAGATATGGGAAACTTGAAGAAATTAAAAATGTGTCAGTTTATACAACAAATTCTAACCATACAATAGAGTGGAAAATTAATGTGAAGGACCTGGAAGTGATAATATCAGAGGATCTCACCTTCAAAGACCATAACAATGTATCTACCTCATCTGGTAGGAAAATGATAGGATGGATAATGAGAACCTTCAAAACTAGGAACGCCAAGCCCATGATGATTTTCTTCAAATCGCTTGCTCTCTCTAGGCTGGAATGCTGCTGTACACTAACGGCCCCCTTCAAGGCTGGCGACATTGCAGACCTGGAGAGTGTACAAAGAACTTTCACGGCACACGTAAGTACGATAAAGCACCTTGAAGGTCCTTGATCTGTATTTCCTCGAACGCAGGCGAGAGAGATACATGATAATATACACTTGGAAGGTCCTGAAGGGATTGGTACCAAATCTGCACACGAAAATCACTCCCTATGAAGGCAAAAGACTCGGCAGGAGATGCAACATTCCCCCGATGAAAAGCAGGGGCTCCACGTGTACACTGAGAGTCAACACAGTAAGTATCCGGGGCCCAAGACTGTTCAATTGCCTCCCAGCATACATAAGGGGGGATTACCAATACATCCCTGGCTGTCTTCAAGAAGGCACTGGACAGGCACCTAAAGTCAATACCTGACCAACCGGGCTGTGGTTCGTACGTCAGCTTTCGTGCGGCCAGCAGTAGGAGCCTGGTTGATCAGACTCTGATCCACCATGAGGCCTGGTCTCAGATTTAGATTTTGCCACCGAAGTGGCTAGTTTATTGTGCACCCCATATCCATCCTGTGGACGGTAGCGCAAGAGCATATGGATTCACAAAAGGCCCAAGAACTAGGCCCCAAAGGGTTAACAGGACTACATATGGATTTATATCTACATATCTATAGTTCACTTATCTGTTACAAGCAAATTTAGGAAATTTGCTTAGTATATCTGGTATCTTATTTTCATCAATAAGATATCTTCACATATCACATAGGTTATTATACTGTCTGTCTCTGTATTCCTCAATAAGTGGACAATTAAGCACATAGTGTTCAAGAGAGTGACCATATGCCTGATCACATAATTTACATTTAGTTTGATCATCATCTGTGTGTCTCCCAAACTGCCAGAAGTACTTGTAACCAAGCCTAAGCCTGGCCACTACAGCATCAGTCAGTCTGTTCACATTGCACGTTGCTCCATAAACATACTTATCTACGTTCATGTTATCATAGTGGGTTATAGATCTACTCAGGCTTCTAACTGCATTCCTATAACAACCATTTCCATTATTTACTTCTCTCGTAATATTATTCCTAATGCTAGACACAGTTATACCAAAGTTATATTCTACATTCTCCTTCTGGGTACTCTTTTTGGCTAACATATCAACTTTATCATGAAGGAGTAATCCAATGTGTGATGGGATCCATAGCAATTGTACATTAATTCCTTTGTCCCTAATTTTTGAGTATCTATACCTGGCTTCTCCAATGAGCATGTTGTTGGAGTCATTTTATGAGTCAAGAGTCTTCAATGATGACATAGAATCAGTAATGATGATAGAGTCAAGCTCAGTGTCATAGGTTAGCTTTAGCGCCATTAGGATTGCAAACAATTCAGTTTGCAGTGTAGACGCCCAGTTGTTAATTCTTATGCCTAACTCAACAAATTTATTATCGTTCTTAACTAGGGAGGTGGCAACAAGAGCAGATGCAGCCCTGCCAGAAGACTCCTGTTTAGATCCATCAGTGTATATAACTTGTGACAGCTTATTACTGCCAGCTAGGTGAGAAATTTCTTCTTGAGCAGTTGCTCTAGCAAGAGATTTAAGGAAGGGATTACTAGCAATGAGCTTCTTGGGAGGGACTTGTAGGTATGTGATATTAAATGAACACATCTTCCACTAGAAATACCAAGCTCCTTCCTCATGTTAAGAACTTTTGTAGATCTGGGACAGCCAAGAATAATCCTGAGAGCTTCATTTTGCATTAACTCCAAGGGTCGGAGAGAACTTTCTCTAGCTAATATCAACATGGGAACAGCATAATCAATTAAGGACCTAACATAGGCTATGTACATCATTCTCACGATTCTCACATTAGCACCATAGTTGGGGTTGTAGCCAGCAACAGCTTTGAGAGCATTTAGCCTAGCTTTGCATTTCTTGTTTAGTTGTGGTATAGTGGATTTGTTAAAGGGTACATCTACACCAAGATATCTGTAAGTTTTAACGAAGCTAATGATTTCACCCTGCAAATAGATGGGTGGGGGATGTCGTTTGCTTGTTAATATCTTTGTTTTAGAGGAAGATATTATGAGGCCTAGTCGATTACAAATTGCTTGAACTTCATTAAGAATGGTATTCATCTTCTTATGCCCTGTCGTATGGATCATGATATCATCAGCATAGCTTATAGCTATATGTTTAGGTGAGGCAGGTAGAGCATTTAGGAGAGCATTAATCAGAATATTAAATAGCATGGGACTAAGAACTCCTCCCTGCGGTGTACCTAAAGACATTTCTTTAGAATCACTTCTGAAGCCTTGATAAAGGACAGAGGATACTCTATTTGACAGGTATCCTATTATCCAGCAGAGTAAGCTGCCACCAATATTCATTTTGCCTAGTTCATGTAGTATAACGGTTCTGTTCTCAATATCAAATGCAGATTTTAGATCAAGAAAAGTGGTAAAACTAGTAGAGGTGTGTGCAGTGAGAAAGGTGGAAATACAGTTCTGCACACTTTTACCTTTCATGAACCCATAGAGGTAGGGGGAAAGTTGGTGTCTGATTCTGTAGTACAGTCTGTTAAGTATCATTCTTTCAAAAGTTTTACAAAGACAACTAGTTAAGGAGATCGGCCTAAATGTATCAGGCTGTTGGGGCTTAGGGATAGGCACAATGAGACTATTGGTCCAGGAAGTAGGAAGAACGCCCTCAATGTAACTGAGATTATACAGTGCCAACAAAGGGTTATCAGGCACGTGCCTTAGAGTTCTGAGAATATCATAGGTTATACCATCCTCTCCAGGAGCAGTTGATCGACCTTTGGTTAATGCATTATCTAATTCATACTCGGTAAAGAGGCAATCACTCTCATCAATATTTTGGCTCATAAAATTAATCAGTTTCAACATTTCTTCAGAAGTACTCACTAAATTTTTTCTAATATGAGATGGAAGGCTTTCATGCCTGGATGTTTTGGACCAGTCATTTATGAGGTCATTTGCTTTTTCAAGAGGAAAGGGATGAGCAACATTGCCAGTCTTTTTCCTGGTTATTTTATTTATACCTGTGGAAAATTTCCTAGGGTGCTTAACTGTAGGTTTACCGTAGTCACCCCGGGTAGACATGTGAGAAAACTTAATCACCCCTGGTCGCGGCAAGTGATTCCTTCGGCCTCACAATCTTATCCATATCTATCCGAGACCAGTATGGATTGGATAGCACCCACAAGTACGGGGCTACTAATTAATTGTGGACTGTATAGATTATATTAGTTTAACTGAATGAAGGGGGGGGGGGGGGGGTAGGACACACATGGATACATCCGTCAAGGAAAACATTTGTACATAATCCCAATACTTACCAGATGTTCTCTGGTGGTCACTTGATGTAGCTGGATCACTCGTAACCTATCTAATCATAACATACCACTACTGGCCAGTCTAAGGTTGCTATAACTAGAAGGGTTACTTAACTGTGGGTGATTGATATTCCTCATTTCTTGATTCACCATCTCATTTTCGATGTCCTGCTACACCGACACGATTCTCATTCCCGCAGGACGAGGTATCCGCTGGTTTGTCCTGCTTTAGACATCGTGACTCAAGGAGTTTCCCTTTCCTCGTCTCGTTAACAACGAGGTCTAGCGTGTTCACTCGGAGCAAACGACTTATTTCACTTCACATATTCGCTTAACTTAGCGTTATTATCATTAATTACATTACAATTCACAAGACGATTTAACGTCTCATAACTATTATACAAACTAGAGGTCACTCCATTAAGATCTGAGACCGATGAGTGATGATTAATCCAAGGGTAATTTTCCCCAGGACACAGTCTATTGTGACGCGTCAGTCACCCGGTCCTTCTCTTATCACACTTTTACCACTCTATTACTGTGGTCCCGTAAATCCCGTTCCCTCACTCTCCACCAGGAACAATTACGACACTTCTTATTATGAAATGAGGCCTATATTAATCCTTAGGCCACCGTGAACGTCAATTTCGTGGTTCCATGTTTTCTCAGCTTCCTCACCACCATTCAAAACAATACGCGCTCTGCCTCCCCCGCACATCCGCGCATGCGCCAAGGGAATTCTTGGTTCTACTCCATTTTCAAATACATTTTGACTCCTATCGGCACATAAAACACCTATTAGGCGCTATAGTTTCGGAAAATTAAAAATTTTCCACACTGCGGCCGGGCGGAAGTCGTTGTTAGACGACTTAAATTGCGTCTTCCTCCAGGAGACGGTTCCAGCCCTCTCTAGATTGCGCTGCTGTTTTCCTAGTGGGTCTTACTACGGTTTCTTCTTGCATTACCCGGTCAGTGTCTTCAATATCACTCGTGTCACTGTCCCTTAGGTTTCCATCTGCACTGGATTGAACACCATTTAACTCCAAGGGAATTAATTTATTAATGGTACGTAAACTTTCTTGACCACGACACAACACTTTGACGTTTCTGACAACACCTTGTGCATCTGGGTATAATGTAACTACCTTGCCCAGAGGCCACAGTGTTCGATGTTGTTCAGTATCAATTAACACAATGTCACCTGGTTGAATGTTCTGTCGGTTTACTGCCTCTGGCGCACCATAAAAGTGTTCACGTAGTGTAAGAAGATATTCTTTACGCCACACATCAGACCAATGAATAATTACCTTATTTAACATTTTGAACTTGTCACTCAACACAGTCACGTTATTATAATCCTCATCACTTCCCTCGGGATTATCTCTATAGATAGGCGCAGCTTCTAACCTTTGTCCACATATTAGGTGAGAGGGAGTCAGTATCTCCGCGTCAGGAGTGTCGCTCATGTATGACAGAGGGCGATTGTTCACTCGATTTTCTGCCTCCACCAACACTGCCCGGAACTCCTCCAAATCAATTCTCTTCCTGTGTAGCACCTTACGAAGACATCTTTTCACTGTACCTATCATTCTTTCGTACAGTCCTCCCTGCCAGGGGGCTCTGGGAGTAATAAATTTCCAGACACACCCTCGCTGGGTCAACAAAGACTGTACATCATCACTCTTATTTAATTTCATCAAGTGTTGAGCACCCGCTACAAAATTGGTGGCATTATCTGAGATCATCAATCTTGGACAGGATCGTCTAGCTGCAAATTTCCGGAACAGCTGTATGAACTGTTCTGCAGACAAGTCCTGAGCCACTTCTAGATGAACAGCCCTAGTAGCTGTACAAGTAAATAGACATACATACACCTTCAAGGGGACACCATCTGAAGTACCTGTCAAAATGATTGGCCCACTATAGTCCACTCCGGTCACATCAAATGGTTTTACCAACTGCACGCGTTCCTTGGGCAATGGTGGAGGACCTGGGTACATGTAGGTTCTGGCATCCACCCGGCGACATATTACACACGACTTGATAACCCCCTTTACACTTTGCCGTCCTTGTGGAATCCAGAAGGTTTCCCGAATACAGTTTAAGGTATCCTGTACCCCACCGTGCATCACGTTATTATGGGCATTAAAGACAATCAAGGTTGTCAGGTGATGAGTTTTGGGCAGCAAGATAGGGTGCTTAGCATATTCCCCCAATTCAGCATTCTGTAACCTGCCTCTGCACCTAATTACATCATCCTCTAAATACAGCCCCAGCTTTTCTATTATTGAGCCTTTCACAATTTTTCCGTCCATCATGAATTTAATCTCATCCCTGTAGGTTTCTTCTTGTACCCTCTGTAGCCAGTATTTCAGGGGATGGGGAAAATTATGTGAGATATTCATCTTACTTATAAATTTAAACACTAACCTGGTCACACTAATCAGCTTAGGTAAGGAAGAATACCTGTTCATATCAATGGCTAAGGAGGGACTACTGACCGGAGCGGTGCTCACCGTAATTTCGACAGGAGCAATATGTGCCTTTTGCACCGGCCAGTTAATTTTGTCCACCAGCCAACTTGGCCCTTTAAACCACGATAAAGCACTCACAAATTTTCCATAAGTCAAGCCTCGAGACAAGAAATCAGCTGGGTTCTCGTCACCAGGAATGTGATTAAAGGTTAACATATGCTGACCCAAACTGTTATGTTTCTCCTGCATTTGATGGATTTCAGCGACTCTGTTTTGTACATACACAATCTTACTGTTACCATTACGAATCCATTGTAAGGATACCTCGTTATCAGACCAAATTACGGTGTCGCTGATATTTATCTCTCGCAATTTATTTCTTATATAATTGGCTAATTTGACACCTACATAAATGGCCGTTAATTCCAACTGAGGTAAGGTGCGTGATTTGATTGGAGCCACCTTAGCCTTAGACATAACAAGAGAAATGGCACTATTACATTGAAGGTAAGCGACTGCTCCATATGCTAATTTCGAAGCATCGCAAAAAATGTGGAGTACATTTTCTCCCTCTTGACTGGCCACATTACGGGGGAACTTCAACATTGGTAATTTTACATATTCCCCTATTAGTTCTTCCCACCTTTCAACAAATTCCTCAGGTAGGGTTTCATCCCAAGCACACTTAAGCTTCCATGCTTCTTGTATCAACAATTTTCCTCTTATGGTAAGTGGGGACACTAAGCCTAGTGGATCGAAGCATTTTGAAACTTCTGCAAGCAAGACTCTCTTGGTTAATTTATTGGGCATGCTGTAGTCATTAGACTTTAACGATAACAAGTCTCCCTCTGTGTCCCAAGTCAGTCCCAGCACATTACTATATTTGGACACTTCAACTCCAGGGTTGTCTTTATTTATTTGAGCTCTTAAGCTGGACGAATTACTGTTCCATTCCCTCAGGGGCATATTTGCACCTTGCATTATTTCATTAGCCCCTGCGTATATGCTCATTAGTTCCTCTTCAGTAGACGTCACCCCCAGGAAATTGTCCACATAAAATTGTTTACCCATTACTCCACTCAGTGGACCACCCGTACGCTTAAGGTGTGCATTTATCGTTGCCTGGAGTAGGAACGGACTGGAGGTAGCACCAAACAATACACTCCTGAAGCGAAAAGTCTTCAGGGGACTAAGTGGATCACTAGGATTCTCGGGCCATAAGAACCTAGTGCAATCCCGGTCAGCCTCCTGCAGACCCACTCTCAGGAAAGCTTTACTTATGTCTGCCGTAAAGGCATAATTCTTAACCCTGAAGTTTAATAGTATGTCTCCCAGTTTTTCCGTCAACGACGGACCTGTCATCAAACAGTCATTCAAACTAGGTACACTTTTATTACTCCTGGCACTACAATTAAACACAATCCTCAGAGGAGTGGTCTTAGAATCTTTCTTCACTCCGTGGTGTGGCAAATAGTGACCATAAATCTGGGTTTGCTCGGGAGGTACCTCCTCTATGAATTTATTATTTAACTGCTCATTAATTATATCATCGTAAGCAGTCAACAGTTCTGGTGTCTTGCTCAATTCGTGGAGCTGAGCCTTTAATTGTCCATACGCCATCCGGTAATTAGTTGGTAGGTCTGGATGGTTCAGCTTCCACGGAAGTCTCACCCAGTATTGTCCAGATTCAAATTTAACATCCTTCTGGTATTGTTCTTGAGTAAAGGAATCATCTGGACTTTCTTCATTTACATTGATCCCTATGCTGTCCAATTCCCATAATTTATACACAGGTTCAACTTCATCCTCTATTGAAGTATATTTATACTGGGGTGATACTTCATGAGTAAGACACACCGTAACTGTATTTATGGATTCCTCCAGTCATTCATTTTCGGTACGAGGAAGCCTGCCATACATCACGTGACCTCCGGCGGTCCTTAGAAGGGTGACTCCGCATTTCTTTGTCATACCCTTTACAAAGGTGGCATAATGGTCACTACCTATCAAAATATCTATTGGCCCCACCGAATCATTATTTATACCGGAAGGTGCCAAATCTACCTTGCTCGAAAGCCTTTCAGTAGCGTTACCAAGCCCTATTGTAGAGATTTTCTCTGGGAGTCTATCCACAATTACGGCATTAATACGTTTTCTCTCATTGCCCAGCCGGACAGTTACATAAACAGTGTCGTATGACTGGGCCTTCTTATTCGAGAGAAAGCCAGATAGCTTGAGTATAGCAGGATCTCCCATTTGTACCTTCATCCCATTAAGGCAGTTACGTTTTATGAAGGTACGTTGTGATCCCTGATCCAGTAATGCTGTTACAGTTTTGGATTTACGCCGTTTATCATTAATCACCACATCCAACACAGGCAAAGCTACCTCAGCTAGGCCATCATTACCGACGTTAGCTGCAATCTTTACGTGGGCTACTGTTGTGTCTGGGTTATTATCACTATAAGTACTATTGTTACCATCATTACGATTAGATCTGCCCTTACACATAGCTATGTGGTGTCTTCCCTTGTTACACTGATAACAATAGTGCAAGTTAGCACGGCAATCCCTTACATTATGACTTCCTAGACACCTGATGCATCTAGCAAGCTCTTCCAATCTTTCCATTTTAACATCCCATGAATTATAAGCATTACAGTTCTTAGAGAAATGAGCACCGTTGCAGAAGATACAATCTCTCCTTTCCTTGCCTGACCTCTTATCAACTGGGCTACCCTTATTGTGGTACTTCCTCCTCTTGCCTGGAGGTGGAGAACCACTATAACTGGCACCTGTCACTTGATACGTGCCTACGTAACCCCGTGTAGTAGGTGGCTTAGGATTATTGATATTAGGATAAGGTTTCCCTTTGTGGAACTTGGCAGGAGCACTGGGGTCTGTAGACGTGGTATTCCTAGAGGTAATGGGTTGGCTGGTCTGCAGTTGGACAATTAGCTCTTGTAGTCCCACTCTTATTTCTTCCAACCTGAAGTAACCCTTGTGATATCTGTTAGATAACCACTCTATGGTCTTGTGGTTCAATTTATTCTGAATCAAGGCACTCAACAACCACTCTGCTCCCTCCAGATCATATTTATTACTCAAGGTCTTAAGAGTGCTTTCTAGTTTGATCCTAAATTGCTGTAAACTGGTGCAGTTGTGATCTGGAGTCTTCAAATTAGCCAAATTAGCTACTAGGTCCAGCCTACTTTGCTCCAAGTTACCGTAAGTGACCTCCAACAAGTCAACTGCCTCACTATAGGAGTCATCTACATTTGGGAATGCTTGTATGAGAACATGCGCATCTCCCCTTACCTGTCCCTTTAAATAGCATAATTTGGTAACACTTGCAAGATCACTCCTATCATGTACGACTGCTTTGAAGATAGACCAAAACTCCTCCCAGTGTTCTCCCGGATTAAACACAGGCATACATAATTCTGGGAGTTTTGGTAGATGCCTCTGACTTTCCTTACTAGGTTGACCAACAACATTGTTTACACCCTTTACCTTCTCCAACGCCTTAGTTTTGCAGGACACAATGTTGTCCTCCACTTCATAATGTTGATCTAGCAGTCGCTCCCTTTCAGCATCATCTGCACAGTTCTCTAGCAGCTCCTTTTCATAGTCTTTAAACCACAATCTATATGACTCATGTCTATTTCCTAAGGCATCTAGGTGCAGCTTTAATTCATCAGGGTTTACCGTTTCTTGTTTCATTAACTCCATACACTTCTTGTATGATTTAGTAACATGACCCTTCCGAGCTTGTAGTGACGCTTTCTTTGCTTTGGCATCCATGGACTTGCCAGTCGCACTAACTTCCTCAGACCCAGCCATGGTTAGGGAATTAATAATCACCCATTATACTACTTAAGTAGACGCCTTATAAGAGTAATTCTTGCACTTTACTCTTGTATAAATCCTAGCCACCCATGTGCTAGCAATTTATTGGGCTAATTATCATCCACCACCCGATCGATTAAACTTGTGTACCCTATACCCACCTCCTTCAATCAGTCACTTAATTATTAAGTAATTAATTCAATTAATTTTTTCACTGATTGCATCCGGTTCACGAAGGACCAGCGGGCAGATGTGGAAAATTTCCTAGGGTGCTTAACTGTAGGTTTACCGTAGTCACCCCGGGTAGACATGTGAGAAAACTTAATCACCCCTGGTCGCGGCAAGTGATTCCTTCGGCCTCACAATCTTATCCATATCTATCCAAGACCAGTATGGATTGGATAGCACCCACAAGTACGGGGCTACTAATTAATTGTGGACTGTATAGATTATATTAGTTTAACTGAATGAAGGGGGGGGGGGGGTAGGACACACATGGATACATCCGTCAAGGAAAACATTTGTACATAATCCCAATACTTACCAGATGTTCTCTGGTGGTCACTTGATGTAGCTGGATCACTCGTAACCTATCTAATCATAACATACCACTACTGGCCAGTCTAAGGTTGCTATAACTAGAAGGGTTACTTAACTGTGGGTGATTGATATTCCTCATTTCTTGATTCACCATCTCATTTTCGATGTCCTGCTACACCGACACGATTCTCATTCCCGCAGGACGAGGTATCCGCTGGTTTGTCCTGCTTTAGACATCGTGACTCAAGGAGTTTCCCTTTCCTCGTCTCGTTAACAACGAGGTCTAGCGTGTTCACTCGGAGCAAACGACTTATTTCACTTCACATATTCGCTTAACTTAGCGTTATTATCATTAATTACATTACAATTCACAAGACGATTTAACGTCTCATAACTATTATACAAACTAGAGGTCACTCCATTAAGATCTGAGACCGATGAGTGATGATTAATCCAAGGGTAATTTTCCCCAGGACACAGTCTATTGTGACGCGTCAGTCACCCGGTCCTTCTCTTATCACACTTTTACCACTCTATTACTGTGGTCCCGTAAATCCCGTTCCCTCACTCTCCACCAGGAACAATTACGACACTTCTTATTATGAAATGAGGCCTATATTAATCCTTAGGCCACCGTGAACGTCAATTTCGTGGTTCCATGTTTTCTCAGCTTCCTCACCACCATTCAAAACAATACGCGCTCTGCCTCCCCCGCACATCCGCGCATGCGCCAAGGGAACTCTTGGTTCTACTCCATTTTCAAATACATTTTGACTCCTATCGGCACATAAAACACCTATTAGGCGCTATAGTTTCGGAAAATTAAAAATTTTCCACAATACCTTTCCAAACCAAACTCAAAGGGTTGGACCTATTTAATCCACTAACAAACTGTTCCCATCCCTGTTGCCTTGACAACAACCTGAATTTCAGCACCCATATCCAGCATATAGCCAAAAAAGTATCCAAAACGGTTGGGATCCTCTCCAAGATACGATACTACGTGCCGCAAAATCCCCTTCTCACACTATACCACTCACTTATTTATCCATACCTCACCTATGCTATTTGTGCTTGGGGATCAACTGCAGCAACACACCTAAAGCCAATAATAACCCAACAAAAAGCTGCATTAAAAATAATCACTAAATCCCATCCCTGGCAACACACCCCCCCACTCTTCATAGATCTAAACTTGCTCCCAGTTCAGTACATCCACACTTACTACTGTGCAATCTACATCTACAGGACCTTAAACTCCAATATCAACCTTGACCTAAAACACTTTCTTGATAGTTGTGACAGAACCCACAGGCATAACACCAGAAACAAACATCTCTACGACATTCCCCGTGTCCGACTAAACCTTTACAAAAATTCAATGTATATCAAAGGCCCTAAAATCTGGAATACCCTACCTGAGAACCCTAGAACTGCAGACACATTCATCACCTTCAAAACTACCATTAGAAAACATCTTATCTCCCTGATACACCCCGTCAACTAACTACACGAATACCACCTGGTGGTTCACACTTACACTCACTCACTCATTTGACCATAAACAGAAATATTATCTCAGTCTTAAAATAATGAATCCTGTGATACTCCAATACTGAAACTATGTACTGTGCCAAAACAAAAGCATTCACATTGCTAAACTCACAAACTAGTATTTAGTCACTTAGCCATAATACCAACTTACCTCATAATTTGTAATATTTTACAATTAAGAATAAAACTAAGTATGCCCGAAATGCCTAGTAATGCTAAGCGTTCTAGTGGTACACTCTGTAATCACAATTTTACTACATGTAAACCAAACAATAACCAAATTTCTGTAAACTCAGCATTGTAATCCTTATAGAGAATAAACTTTGAATTTGAATTTGAATTTCTATTCCTAGCATTTGTTAGTGCAGCTTGGAACGTTCTGAGCAGGTCTGGGGTTCTACATTCACGGTATGTTTTACCAATCCTCTTAGCTGCATGTGTTAGATTGCGCAGCTGTGGATCATTATAGTATTTACATTGGTTTTATTGTTATTTATAGTGGAGGGTCTTTGTTTCCTATTCCTGCCCACTTGATCTGTGAGAACACTCTCAATAGTGGTAATTAAATCATTAAATTTTGTCGTAAAATTCACAAACTGAGTTAATCTTATAGAAAAATAGCTTAACTCTCTGGCAACACACTGGTACCAGAATCATTGTTCTACGACATTCCTACAAGGAATTATGGTCATTTAAAACACCTAGGGTGACGTCACCACCTGCGGCAGGTCTGTTCTCCTGTCGTCAATTTTCTTTTTTTTTTCGTTTTTTTTTTTCGTGTATTTATTGTATTATTCTTTCTAAGATAATAATTGACGATTTGGCATCATAATACAGTGGGTGGGACTTATCCGTAGACTTCCAGCCAACCAGGAACCTCCTGGCAACATTTTGCTGACGCCATGGAAAATTCAAATCGGGATGACCGGGGAATATGCTTCAATATAACGCTATTATAGCTTCTACGGCTTATTTATCTATTACAATTGATCTAATATGACATAATAAACAATATAAATAACAAAGAAATATGGTAAATACTCCAGAATGAATAATATATGGCATATTCCTAGGGCGTTCCCACGGGTATATAAGACTCCCATAGTCAGGGACAGGGGTCCATTCTCCTTCTTTCACCTCCAGGGTCATTATATTAAAGAAAACGGACATGGGTAACTATGATATACACTCGTAATGCATTATAAGACAGAAAAATGCTATTTTCTCGAAAAAAAAAAAAAAAATCGGTGGTCCGGCTGTTTCGCGGATTATCTCTGAAGTAAGTTATTCACATATATATGACTGTATTTTCGTTAATAATAGCAGGAATGCAATGAAATTCACAGAGAACATAAAGGAAAGATTGTTTTACAAGCTGGTGAGTAGTAAACTGAGATATCATAATTTGTTTTTGATTTTTGTCAGGGCAAATGTCAGATATTTGGCTGAATGTCAAAACCATACAAACTTTACTTTTTTTAAGAATGAAGAAAGGATAAATTACAGTTCGGATAATCATCAGAAATACAGTTTAGCATTGATTTATGCGTAGATAATGCCAAGACTGCTTCTCCAAGTCCCATTACGAAAATACAGTTCAATATGTTTACCTGGAGTTTACCTGGAGAGAGTTCCGGGGGTCAACGCCCCCGCGGCCCGGTCTGTGATCAGGCCTCCTGGTGGATCAGCGCCTGATCAACCAGGCTGTTGCTGCTGGCTGCACGCAAACCAACGTACGAGCCACAGCCCGGCTGATCAGGAACTGACTTTAGGTGCTTGTCCAGTGCCAGCTTGAAGACTGCCAGGGGTCTGTTGGTAATCCCCCTTATGTGTGCTGGGAGGCAGTTGAACAGTCTCGGGCCCCTGACACTTATTGTATATAATCATGTATATAATCATGTATCTCTCCCTCCTGCGTTCCAGGGAATACAGGTTTAGGAACCTCAAGCGCTCCCAGTAATTGAGGTGTTTTATCTCCATTATGCGTGCCGTGAAAGTTCTCTGTACATTTTCTAGGTCGGCAATTTCACCTGCCTTGAAAGGTGCTGTTAGTATGCAGCAATATTCCAGCCTAGATAGAACAAGTGACCTGAAGAGTGTCATCATGGGCTTGGCCTCCCTAGTTTTGAAGGTTCTCATTATCCATCCTGTCATTTTTCTTACAGATGCGATTGATACAATGTTATGGTCCTTGAAGGTGAGCTCCTCCGACATAATCACTCCCAGGTCTTTGACGTTGGTGTTTCGCTCTATTTTGTGGCCAGAATTTGTTTTGTACTCTGATGAAGATTTAATTTCCTCATGTTTACCATATCTGAGTAATTGAAATTTCTCATCGTTGAACTTCATATTGTTTTCTGCAGCCCACTGAAAGATTTGGTTGATGTCCGCCTGGAGCCTTGCAGTGTCTGCAATGGAAGACACTGTCATGCAGATTCGGGTGTCATCTGCAAAGGAAGACACGGTGCTGTGGCTGACATCCTTGTCTATGTCGGATATGAGGATGAGGAACAAGATGGGAGCGAGTACTGTGCCTTGTGGAACAGAGCTTTTCACCGTAGCTGCCTCGGACTTTACTCTGTTGACGACTACTCTCTGTGTTCTGTTAGTGAGGAAATTATAGATCCATCGACCGACTTTTCCTGTTATTCCTTTAGCACGCATTTTGTGCGCTATTACGCCATGGTCACACTTGTCGAAGGCTTTTGCAAAGTCTGTATATATTACATCTGCATTCTTTTTGTCTTCTAGTGCATTTAGGACCTTGTCGTAGTGATCCAATAGTTGAGACAGACAGGAGCGACCTGTTCTAAACCCATGTTGCCCTGGGTTGTGTAACTGATGGGTTTCTAGATGGGTGGTGATCTTGCTTCTTAGGACCATTTCAAAGATTTTTATGATATGGGATGTTAGTGCTATTGGTCTGTAGTTCTTTGCTGTTGCTTTACTGCCCCCTTTGTGGAGTGGGGCTATGTCTGTTGTTTTTAGTAACTGTGGGACGACCCCCGTGTCCATGCTCCCTCTCCATAGGATGGAAAAGGCTCGTGATAGGGGCTTCTTGCAGTTCTTGATGAACACAGAGTTCCATGAGTTTGGCCCTGGGGCAGAGTGCATGGGCATGTCATTTATCGCCTGTTCGAAGTCATTTGGCGTCAGGATAACATCGGATAGGCTTGTGTTAATCAAATTTTGTGGCTCTCTCATAAAAAATTCATTTTGATCTTCGACTCTCAGTCTGGTTAGCGGCTTGCTAAAAACTGAGTCATATTGGGACTTGAGTAGCTCACTCATTTCCTTGCTGTCATCTGTTTAGGACCCATCTTGTTTAAGTAGGGGCCCAATACTGGACGTTGTTCTCGATTTTGATTTGGCATAGGAGAAGAAATACTTTGGGTTTCTTTCGATTTCATTTATGGCTTTTAGTTCTTCCCGCGATTCCTGACTCCTAAAGGATTCTTTTAGCTTAAGTTCGATGCTTGCTATTTCTTTGACCAGTGTCTCCCTACGCATTTCAGATATATTGACCTCTTTTAGCCGCTCTGTTATTCTTTTCCGTCGCCTGTAAAGGGAGCGCCTGTCTCTTTCTATTTTACATCTACTCCTCCTTTTTCTTAGAGGAATAAGCCTTGTGCATACATCGAGTGCCACCGAGTTAATCTGTTCTAGGCATAAGTTGGGGTCTGTGTTGCTTAGTATATCTTCCCAGCTTATATCGGTTAGGACTTGGTTTACTTGGTCCCACTTTATGCTTTTGTTATTGAAGTTGAATTTGGTGAATGCTCCCTCGTGACTAGTCTCATTTTGTCGGTCTGGGGCTCCACGCATACATGTCTGAACCTCAATTATGTTGTGATCTGAGTATATTGTTTTTGATATGGTGACATTTCTTATCAGATCATCATTGTTAGTGAAGATGAGGTCTAGTGTATTCTCCAGTCTAGTAGGCTCTATTATTTGCTGGTTTAAATTGAATTTTGTGCAGAGATTTAAAAGCTCGTGTGAGTGTGAGTTTTCATCAGAACTGCCTCCTGGTGTTATTACTGCAACAATATTATTTGCTATATTCCTCCATTTTAGGTGCCTTAAGTTGAAATCCCCCAGGAGGAAGATGTTGGGTGCAGGAGCTGGAAGATTTTCCAGACAGTGGTCAATTTTTAACAGCTGTTCCTGGAATTGCTGGGATGTTGCATCCGGAGGCTTGTAGACTACCACAATGACTAGGTTTTGGTTCTCGACCTTTACTGCTAAAACTTCCACTACATCATTTGAGGCATTAAGCAGTTTTGTGCAAACAAGTGACTCTGCAATGTATAGGCCAACCCTCCCCTTTTGCCTGTTCACTCTGTCACATCTGTATAGGTTGTAACCTGGGATCCATATTTCGTTGTCCAAGTGATCCTTTATGTGGGTCTCAGTGAAAGCCGCGAACATTGCCTTTGCCTCTGCAAGCAGTCCACGGATGAAAGGTATTTTGTTGTTTGTTGCTGGCTTTAGACCCTGTATATTTGCAAAGAAGAATGTTATCGGACTGGTGGTATTGTTGGTACTGGGGGGGAATTTTTTTTCCGGCATTAGTATCTGTATCTGTTGGTTTGGAGTGGAGGCCATCGACTGTGGTTCCACTCCAGGAATGACTGGATTTGGTGTACGATTTCTGCCATTTCCTGCCAGTTTTTTTTCCTTCCTGGCACTAAAAAACCTCTCCCTCTTGAGTGGCTGTGGCTACCCAGGTTTTCCCATGGCCTGGATGTTTTGTATCTTTTTGTCCCCTTTAGATGGTATGCCTGGCAATTTAAGTTATAGCACAGTCTTTCCTGTACTGAAGAAGTACACAGTTCAGGGTGAAAAAGCTTACAGGAAGGGAGTTTGCATTTTCCTGTTGTCATATGTGCATGGCATTTTCTAGGGTGGTCATAGTTGCATGTCCCATTTGTTTTTCCAGATTTCCCATGCCAGCAGATACCAAGTGCATAGTATGTGCACAGGCTTGGTTTCCGCTTGCCTTGGGTTTCTGTGACTGTATTCCCTGTTGGTGCATGTTTCCCTGTCTTACTTCTATCCTCCCTAGCACCAACAATGGAGCTCCCACCAGTTGTTTTTGGTAATATATCCTCACTATTGCTATTGGAGTCCTCTTGTTTGCTATTTCCTGCGGTATTTCTAGTTTGCAATATTGGTTTTATCTTATCTTTGACTACACTTGTTTCCCTACTATGGCTCCTGTCCCCTATGAGGTCACTTATATGTATTCCTTCCTGCGTATAATTCCCGACTACCTGGACAAAATCTCCAGCTTCACCATTACTTTTCTCAGTTGTTTTTTGAGCTATCTTATTGAAACTTGGTCACATTAATATTGAAAGGTGCTTCTTTACGTACAAAAAAAAAAAATGAAAGAAATCGAACGAAAAATAAGGAAGTTGAGGCGCGGACGCTCTATACTGCCTGAAAGGGGTGAAGAGTTTTTATGAGGATAGTGAGGCTCAGGTTAAAGTGGGTGTGGGGTTAAAAGATAAAGAATCTAACACAAGTGTTGTAGTGTCGGTGTGAGAATTGTAGTGTTGGTGGGAGTGTTGGGTGCAACATTGTTGTGAGGGTATGAGAGGTACAGAGCAGGCGGTACTATCGTGTTGTGTTTAGTCCAATATTACTATAGTAACTGACGTATACACACACACACACACACACACACACACACACACACACACACACACACACACACACACACACACACACACACACACACACACAAAGAAGGCCGCAGACGGAGTACAGTCTAGGGGGTCAGAGACTACAAACCTCACTCAAGGAAAAAGATCTTGGGGTGAGTATAACACCAGGCACATCTGAAGCGCACATCAACCAAATAACTGCTGCAGCATATGGGCGCCTAGCAAACCTCAGAACAGCATTCCGACATCTTAATAAGGAATCGTTCAGGACCCTGTACACCGTATACGTTAGGCCCATATTGGAGTATGCGGCACCAGTTTGGAACCCACACCTAGCCAAGCACGTAAAGAAACTAGAGAAAGTGCAAAGGTTTGCAACAAGACTAGTCCCAGAGCTAAGAGGTATGTCCTACGAGGAGAGGTTAAGGGAAATCAACCTGACGACACTGGAGGACAGGAGAGATAGGGGGGACATGATAACGACATACAAAATACTGAGAGGAATTGACAAGGTGGACAAAGACAGGATGTTCCAGAGATTGGACACAGTAACAAGGGGACACAGTTGGAAGCTGAAGACACAGATGAATCACAGGGATGTTAGGAAGTATTTCTTCAGCCACAGAGTAGTCAGTAAGTGGAATAGTTTGGGAAGCGATGTAGTGGAGGCAGGATCCATACATAGCTTTAAGCAGAGGTATGATAAAGCTCACGGCTCAGGGAGAGTGACCTAGTAGAGATCAGTGAAGAGGCGGGGCCAGGAGCTCGGACTCGACCCCCGCAACCTCAACTAGGTGAGTACAACTAGGTGAGTACACACACACACACACACACACACACACACACACACACACACACACACACACGCGCGCACACACACACACACACACACACACACACACACACACACACACACACACACACACACACACACACACACACACACACACACACATTTATGGCATTTATGGATTAGCAGTCGTAGAGCCAGAAACGAATATGCACAGATAAGAAGTGAGGCCCAACGACAATGTGAAAACGACATAGCAGCGAAAGCCAAATCTGACCTGAAGCTGTTGTACAGCCACATCAGGAGGAAAACAACAGTCAAGGACCAGGTAATCAGGCTAAGGAAGGAAGGAGGAGAGACAACAAGAAATGACCGTGAAGTATGTGAAGAACTCAACAAGAGATTCAAAGAAGTGTTCACAGAGGAGACAGAAGGGGCTCCAGAAAGACGGAGAGGTGGGGTACACCACCATGTGCTGGACACAGTACACACAGCCGAGGAAGAAGTGAAGAGGCTTCTGAGTGAGCTAGATACCTCAAAGGCAATGGGGCCAGATAACATTTCTCCATGGGTACTGAGAGAGGGAGCAGAGGCACTATGTGTACCCCTAACAACAATATTCAATACATCTATCGAAACAGGGAGATTGCCTGAGGCATGGAAGACAGCAAATGTAGTCCCAATCTTTAAAAAAGGAGACAGACATGAAGCACTAAACTACAGACCAGTGTCACTGACATGTATAGTATGCAAAGTCATGGAGAAGATTGTCAGGAGAAGAGTGGTGGAACACCTAGAAACGAATGATCTCATCAACAGCAGCCAACATGGTTTCAGGGATGGGAAATCCTGTGTCACAAACCTACTGGAGTTCTATGACAAGGTGACAGCAGTAAGACAAGAGAGAGAGGGGTGGGTGGATTGCATTTTCTTGGACTGCAAGAAGGCGTTTGACACAGTACCACACAAGAGATTAGTGCAAAAACTGGAGGACCAAGCAGGGATAACAGGGAAGGCACTACAGTGGATCAAGGAATACTTGTCAGGAAGACAGCAGCGAGTAATGGTACGTGGCGAGGTGTCAGAGTGGGCACCTGTGACCAGCGGGGTCCATAGGGGTCAGTCCTAGGACCAGTGCTGTTTCTGGTATTTGTGAACGACATGACGGAAGGAATAGACTCCGAGGTGTCCCTGTTTGCAGATGACGTGAAGTTGATAAGAAGAATTCATTCGATCGAAGACCAGGCAGAACTACAAAGGGACCTGGACAGGCTGCAGACCTGGTCCAGCAATTGGCTCCAGGAGTTCAATCCCACCAAGTGCAAAGTCATGAAGATTAGGGTAGGGCAAAGAAGACCGCAGATGGAGTACAGTCTAGGGGGCCAGAGACTACAAACCTCACTCAAGGAAAAAGATCTTGGGGTGAGTATAACACCAGGTACATCTCCTGAAGTGCACATCAACCAAATAACTGCTGCAGCATATGGGCGCCTGGCAAACCTCAGAACAGCATTCCGACATCTTAATAAGGAATCGTTCAGGACCCTGTACACCGTGTACGTTAGGCCTATATTGGAGTATGCGGCACCAGTTTGGAACCCACACCTAGCCAAGCACGTAAAGAAACTAGAGAAAGTGCAAAGGTTTGCAACAAGACTAGTCCCAGAGCTAAGAGGTATGTCCTACGATGAGAGGTTAAGGGAAATCAACCTGACGACACTGGAGGACAGGAGAGATAGGGGGGACATGATAACGACTTACAAAATACTGAGAGGAATTGACAAGGTGGACAAAGACAGGATGTTCCAGAGACTGGACACAGTAACAAGGGGACACAGTTGGAAGTTGAAGACACATGAATCACAGGGATGTTAGGAAGTATTTCTTCAGCCACAGAGTAGTCAGGAAGTGGAATAGTTTAGGAAGCGATGTAGTGGAGGCAGGATCCATACATAGCTTTAAGCAGAGGTATGATAAAGCTCATGGTTCATGGAGAGTGACCTAGTAGCGACCAGTGAAGAGGCGGGGCCAGGAGTTATGAATCGACCCCTGCAACCTCAACTAGGTGAGTACACACACATGCACACACTAACACACACACACACATACAAACACACACACACACGCACACACACACACACACACACACACACACACACACACACACACACACACACACACACACACTCCCAGTGCACACACACATACACACTCGAGGCCAGGAGCTGAGTCTCGACCCCTGAAACCACAACTTGGTGAATACACACACCCACTCATTGTGTTAGTGACAACGTCAGTGAACAACCCTACAAGTGATAACCAAAGTATTAGCAAAATAATGAGAAACTGTGATGTAGCACACAGCGTGAACAAGCTAGCCAGAAAGGGGATATATGTATATATACATACATATACATAAATATATATAAGCAGAGAAGGTGGCAGCAGTAGGCCTGAGGAAGTAGGCTGCCATAACAGGTTGGGTGTCATCACAAATAAGAAGTGTACTTACCAAAAGTGAAGTGTAAATTATAAAAGTAGCAATATACAAGTGATAAGTGTGGTAAATGAGGACTCAAAAGGGCAACGAGAAAAGAATAGCTGAAGAAGTCAGAGGCGGAAGGGCGAGGTGCACGAGTCATCGTACAGCGAGCATCGTACAGCGAGCATCGTACATCAGGCATCTGGATGGACGTCCCCTCTGAGTTGTAACGTACAAATCACCTGTTTGTGGTTGGCGGGAAGTTTTGAGTGGTAGAGCCGGCCCTACGATCACTGGTGGCTGGCTATCACAAACCCTGCTCCAGAGCGATTATCATACACACAACACCTAGCAGTAGTAGGAAGATAAAATTTGTAGGAGCAAGGAATAGGCAGGAGGATTAAGTCGGGGCTAATGGGACTACAGCCCTGACAACAGTTTCGAGAGATAATGTTTTAGGACACAAAGACAGTACAATCTGAGAAGCAAGTATTGGGTACACATGTAGTAAAAGGTAGTACATAACTGGGTGAAAGAAAGACTCGTTAACACACGCTAGTATTATAATTATTAGAATTACTCTCAGTGTTAATGGTATCTTATTAGTATTACGGATACACAGAGGTGAAATGTATTTCTGGGACATATAAACAACTGACGTGCTCACACACACGCGCACACACACATACACACTCGGGGCCAGGAGCTGAGTCTCGACCCCTGAAACCACAACTAGGTGAGTACACACACCCACTCATTCACACAGCTGATCCTTGGAATTTGACCGCGTCCCCTCACCCCCCACACACCTTTCCCTCCCCCACAGACCTTTCCCCTCCCCCGCTCTTGCCTTCACTCCCTCCTCCCTCCTATCTTTCTCTCTCCCCCTCCCTCGCGTTTCTCTCTCTCATAGCCTTTTTCCCTCCCCTTCCCCCTACTCTCTCTCTCTCTCTCTCTCTCTCTCTCTCTCTCCCTCACTCCCATAACCCTATCCCTCACCCTGCTCTCTCTCTATAGGCTTCTCTCTCCATCTCCCTTTTTCTATATTTCTACCCCTCCCTCGCATTTCTCTCTCTCATAGCCTTTTCCCTCACCCTCCTTTCTCCCTCTCTCTCTCTCTCTCCCTCTCTTTCTCCCTCTCTCTACCCTTTCTCTCCTCCCTCACATTTCTCTCTCTCTCCCCCTTGGTCTTATCCCTCACCCCCATACTCTCTCCTCTCATTCCCTCTTTCTACCCTTTCTCTCTCCTCTCTCTCCCTCTTTCTACCCTTTCTCTCTCCCCCTCTCACCCTCTCCCTCCTCTAGCCTTCTGTCTGTGGTAATAAAAAAAAAAAAAAAAAAAAGATGGGTGGCCCTAGAGGACGGAAAACCAGAGATCTGGTAGACGAACCAGGGAGGAAAGACTGGGAGTTAGAGCTCCAAAAAAGGGAGGAAGAGTGGGGAAGGAAGATAGTAGAGCTTGGTAAGAAAATGGAGGAGCGGATAGCTGAAGAGTGCAGGAAGTGGGAAGTACAGGTCTTAGCAGCAGAAGCTAGGATACAGTGCTTAGAAGAGAAACTGCAAAGCCTGAAACAGATTAGAGAGACAAATGACAATTCAGATGTGACATCAGGAAATTCAATGTCAGGCGCAGACAAGGGGACAGTAAGCAACAACGGAGACATGCCATACGCGAAGGCCCTATCAGACCCACGTGGGGCCAGGGAAAAGACGAGGAGCACACTAAGATCAAATGACAGGTCCGAAGACAATGAAGGTATGCTATATGCAGAGATTCTAACAGCCAACTGCAGTAGCAAGGGACAGCTGGTCATGAAAGACAGTTCACTGAGAATAGAAGTTTCAGATATGACAGGGACTGAAGGCAAGAACATGTCAATGGAAGGAAATAAAATGCCTCAGAGGAAGCAGATGGAGACTCAGTGGGAGGAGGAAAGGGCGAGGTCAGTTTTTGTGTACGGGCTCCAAGAAGCCAAGGGGGACAACTTTGAAGAAATAAAACAGGAGGAGAAAAAAATGATTGAAGGCATCATGAAAACAATAGGTGAGGGCGATATGACCCAGGTGACAAATTTTCAGAGAATTGGGTGGTTTGCGAGTGGAAGGATACGGCCTGTCAGAGTAACTTTCAAGGAAGAATCAGTTCGAACCAGGATTCTGCAAGAGAAAGCAAGACTGAGGGACAAACAGGGGTATCAGAGAGTATACCTCGACCGCGACAGAACACAAGAAGAAAGGACTACACTGAAAGAGAGGGTACAGAGATGCAAGGAGGAACGAGAGGCAATGATGAAGATGAGCAGGACCCAGACACAGGAGGAAGGGCAAACACACCCCACAGAATCTCCCACCAAAAGACTCCAACCGCGACATTCCCAACGCAACTGAGCAACCTATACTACAACCCACTCACTGTTCCCTCTGCCACCAACCCCCATATCACAAACCTCACCCCAACAGCTGTCCCTTATGGGCATTCTGACCCCACCCCATCATCACAAACCCCACCTACACCACAGCCCCATATAGGCCCCCACCAAGGCTCTCGCTCCCCCAACCCCAATATTCTTGCATGACCACAATGATAGAAAAGAAACTGAAAGTTTGGTACACAAACGCGGATGGAATAACGAATAAACATGAGGAGTGGAATGAAAGAATCAGTGAAAAATCCCCAGACATCATAGCAGTCACAGAAACAAAACTCGCTGAGACAATAACAGACACAATCTTCCCAACGGGATATCAGATCCTGAGGAAAGATAGAAGGAGTAGAGGGGGAGGAGGGGTTGCACTGCTCATAAAACACCGATGGGGATTTGAGGAAATGGAAGGCATGGACATGATTGGAGAAAGAGACTACATTGTAGGTACAATTCAGTCCGGAGAACATAAAGTAGTCATTGGAGTGATGTATAACCCACCACAGAACTGCAGGAGGCCAAGAGAGGAGTACGAAGAAAACAACAGGGTGATGGTGGACACACTGGCTGAGGTGGCAAGAAGAGCTCACTCGAACAGAGCAAAGTTACTGGTAATGGGCGATTTCAACCACAGGGAGATCGACTGGGAAAACCTGGAGCCACATGGGGGTCCCGAAACATGGAGAGCCAAGATGATGGATGTGGTACTTGAAAACCTCATGCATCAACATGTCAGGGACACAACCAGAGAGAGAGGGGAGGATGAGCCAGCAAGACTGGATCTTGTGTTCACCCTGAGCAGTTCAGACATTGAGGACATCACTTACGAGAGGCCCCTTGGAGCTAGCGATCACGTGGTTCTGAGTTTTGATTATATAGTAGAGTTACAAGTGGAGAAGGTAACAGGAACTGAAGGGGACAGGCCAAACTATAAAAGGGGGGACTACACAGGTATGAGAAACTTCCTGCAGGAGGTTCAGTGGGACAGAGAAATGGTAGGAAAATCAGTAAACGAGATGATGGAATATGTGGCAACAAAGTGCAAGGAGGCAGAGGAAAGGTTTGTTCCCAAGGGAAACAGAAATAATAGGAAGACCAAAACGAGTCCTTGGTTTACCCGAAGGTGTAGGGAGGCAAAAACTAAGTGCAACAGAGAATGGAAAAGGTACAGGAGGCATAGGACCCAGGAAAACAAGGAGATTAGTAGAAGAGCCAGAAACGAGTATGCACAGATAAGGAGGGAGGCCCAGCGACAGTATGAAAACGACATAGCATCGAAAGTCAAATCTGACCCGAAACTGCTGTATAGCCACATTAGGAGGAAGACAACAGTCAAGGACCAGGTGATAAGGCTGAGGAAAGAAGGTGGAGAACTCACAAGAAACGATCAAGAGGTATGTGAGGAGCTCAACACGAGATTTAAGGAAGTATTTACAGTAGAGACAGGAAGGACTATGGGGGGACAGATCAGATGGGGACACCAGCAAGGAATACACCAACAAGTGTTGGACGACATACATACAGATGAGGAGGAGGTGAAGAAACTGCTAAGGGACATCGATACCTCAAAGGCAATGGGACCGGACAACATCTCCCCGTGGGTCCTTAGAGAGGGAGCAGATATGTTGTGCGTGCCACTTACCACAATCTTCAACACGTCCCTGGAAACTGGGCAACTACCTGAGGTATGGAAGACGGCAAATGTAGTTCCCATTTTTAAAAAAGGAGACAGAAAAGAGGCACTAAACTATAGACCTGTGTCATTGACGTGTATAGTATGCAAAGTTATGGAGAAGATTATCAGGAGGAGAGTGGTGGAGCACCTGGAACGGAACAAGAGTATAAATGCCAACCAGCACGGATTCATGGAAGGCAAATCCTGTGTCACAAACCTTCTGGAGTTTTATGATAAAATAACAGAAGTAAGACACGAGAGAGAGGGGTGGGTTGATTGCATCTTCTTGGACTGCAAGAAGGCCTTTGACACAGTTCCTCACAAGAGATTAGTGCAGAAGCTAGAGCATCAGGCGCATATAACAGGAAGGGCACTGCAATGGATCAGAGAATACCTGACAGGGAGGCAACAACGAGTCATGGTACGTAATGATGTATCACAGTGGGCACCTGTGACGAGCGGGGTCCCACAGGGGTCGGTCCTAGGACCAGTGCTATTTTTGGTATATGTGAACGACATGATGGAAGGGTTAGACTCAGAAGTGTCCCTGTTTGCAGATGATGTGAAGTTAATGAGGAGAATTAAATCTGATGAGGACCAGGCAGGACTTCAAAGAGACCTGGACAGACTGGACACCTGGTCCAGCAAATGGCTTCTCGAATTTAATCCTGCCAAATGCAAAGTCATGAAGATAGGGGAAGGGCACAGAAGACCACAGACAGAGTATAGGCTAGGTGGCCAAAGACTGCAAACCTCACTCAAGGAGAAAGATCTTGGGGTGAGTATAACACCGAGCATGTCTCCGGAAGCACACATCAATCAGATAACTGCTGCAGCATATGGGCGCCTGGCAAACCTGAGAACAGCATTCCGATACCTTAGTAAGGAATCGTTCAAGACACTGTACACCGTGTATGTCAGGCCCATACTGGAGTATGCAGCACCTGTTTGGAACCCGCACTTGATAAAGCACGTCAAGAAACTAGAGAAAGTACAAAGGTTTGCGACAAGGTTAGTTCCAGAGCTAAGGGGAATGTCCTATGAAGAAAGATTAAGGGAAATCGGCCTGACGACACTGGAGGACAGGAGGGTCAGGGGAGACATGATAACGACATATAAAATACTGCATGGAATAGACAAGGTGGACAAAGACAGGATGTTCCAGGGAGGGGACACAGAAACAAGAGGCCACAGTTGGAAGTTGAAGACACAAATGAGTCAGAGAGATATTAGGAAGTATTTCTTCAGTCATAGAGTTGTAAGGCAGTGGAATAGCCTAGAAAATGACGTAGTGGAGGCAGGAACCATACACAGTTTTAAGACGAGGTTTGATAAAGCTCATGGAGCGGGGAGAGAGAGGGCCCAGTAGCAACCGGTGAAGAGGCGGGGCCAGGAGCTAAGACTCGACCCCTGCAACCACAAATAGGTGAGTACAAATAGGTGAGTACACACACACACACACACACACACTCACACACACACACACACACACACACACACACACACACACACACACACACACACACACACACACACACACACACACACACACACACACACACACACACACACACACACACTCACACACACACACACACACACACACACGCGCACACACACACACACACACACACACACACACACACACACACACACACACACACACGCACACACACACACAGGGGCCAGTGAGTACACACACACTGACACACACACACACACACACACACGCACACACACACACACACACACACACACACACACACACACACACACACACACACACACACACACACACACAAACACCGGTGGCCTGGTGGCTAAAGCTCCCGCTTCACACACGGAGGGCCCGGGTTCGATTCCCGGCGGGTGGAAACATTTCGACACGTTTCCTTACACCTGTTGTCCTGTTCACCTAGCAGCAAGTAGGTACCTGGGTGTTAGTCGACTGGTGTGGGTCGCATCCTGGGGGGACAAGATTAAGGACCACAATGGAAATAAGTTAGACAGTCCTCGATGACGCACTGACTTTCTTGTGTTATCCTGGGTGGCTAACCCTCCGGGGTTAAAAATCCGAACGAAATCTTATCTTATCTTATCTTATCTTATCACACACGCGCACCCCAGGGTCTAGCTCAGTAGTAAAGTACTGTGGACTCTGATACAGAGTTAGCAGGTTCGAGTCCTGCTGTGGACAATATTTGTAAATAATTTCGCCTGTTTTAGTAGCGACCAGCGAAGAGACGGGGCCAGGAGCTAGGACTCGACCCCTGCAACCACAACTAGGTGAGTACACGCACGTATATACAACAGGCCTATTGTCTAACCGACATGTGCCTAGGACAGAATGGTAACTAACACACATGCAAGCACACGCACACACACACACGACGTAGTGGAGGCGGGAACCTGGAGTTTACCTGGAGAGAGTTCCGGGGGTCAACGCCCCCGCGGCCCGGTCTGTGACCAGGCCTCCTGGTGGATCAGAGCCTGATCAACCAGGCTGTTACTGCTGGCTGCATGCAATCCAAAGTACGAGCCACAGCCCGGCTGGTCAGATACCGACTTTAGGTGCTTGTCCGGTGCCTGCTTGAAGACAGCCAGGGGTCTATTGGTAATCCCCCTTATGTATGCTGGGAAGCAGTTGAACAGTCTCGGGCCCCTGACACTTATTGTTTTGTCTCTTAACGTGCTAGTGACACCCCTGCTTTTCATTGGGGGGATGTTGCATCGTCTGCCAAGTCTTTTGCTTTTGTTGTGAGTGATTTTCATGTGCAAGTTCGGTACTAGTCCCTCTAGGATTTTCCAGGTGTATATAATCATGTATCTCTCCCGCCTGCGTTCCAGGGAGTACAGGTTCAGGAACCTCAAGCGCTCCCAGTAATTGAGGTGTTTTAACTCCATTATGCGTGCTGTGAAGGTTCTCTGTACATTTTCTAGGTCAGCAATTTCACCTGTCTTGAAAGGTGTTGTTAGTGTGCAACAATATTCCAGCCTAGATAGAACAAGCAGCCTGAAGAGTGTCATCATAGGCTTGGCATCCCTAGTTCTGAAGGTTCTCATTATCCATCCTGTCATTTTTCTAGCAGATGCGATTGAATCAATGTTATGGTCCTTGAAGGTGAGATCCTCCGACATGATCACTCCCAGGTCTTTGACGTTGGTTTTTCACTCTATTTTGTGGAAGGAATTTGTTTTGTACTCTGATGAAGTTTTAATTTCCTCGTGTTTACCATATCGGAGTAATTGAAATTTCTCATCGTTGAACTTCATATTGTTTTCTGCAGCCCACTGAAAGATTTGGTTGATGTCCGCCTGGAGCCTTGCAGTGTCTGCAATGGAAGACACTGTCATGCAGATTCGGGTGTCATCTGCAAAGGAAGACACGGTGCTGTGGCTGACATACGGTGCTGTGGCCATATCTAGTTTTAAGACGAGGTTTGATAAAGCTCATGGAGCAGGGAGAGGGAGGACCCAGTAGCAACCAGTGAAGAGGCGGGGCCAGGAGCAACCACTGCAACCACAAATAGGTGAGTACACATGCACACACACACACACACACACACACACACACACACACACACACACACACACACACACACACACACACACACACACACACACACACACACACACAAACCTTCTGGAGTTTTATGATAAAATAACAGAAGTAAGACAAGAGAGAGAGGGGTGGGTTGATTGCATCTTCTTGGACTGCAAGAAGGCCTTTGACACAGTTCCTCACAAGAGATTAGTGCAGAAGCTAGAGCATCAGGCGCATATAACAGGAAGGGCACTGCAATGGATCAGAGAATACCTGACAGGGAGGCAACAACGAGTCATGGTACGTAATGATGTATCACAGTGGGCACCTGTGACGAGCGGGGTCCCACAGGGGTTGGTCCTAGGACCAGTGCTATTTTTGGTATATGTGAACGACATGACGGAAGGGTTAGACTCAGAAGTGTCCCTGTTTGCAGATGATGTGAAGTTAATGAGGAGAATTAAATCTGATGAGGACCAGGCAGGACTTCAAAGAGACCTGGACAGACTGGACACCTGGTCCAGCAAATGGCTTCTCGAATTTAATCCTGCCAAATGCAAAGTCATGAAGATAGGGGAAGGGCACAGAAGACCACAGACAGAGTATAGGCTAGGTGGCCAAAGACTGCAAACCTCACTCAAGGAGAAAGATCTTGGGGTGAGTATAACACCGAGCATGTCTCCGGAAGCACACATCAATCAGATAACTGCTACAGCATATGGGCGCCTGGCAAACCTGAGAACAGCATTCCGATACCTTAGTAAGGAATCATTCAAGACACTGTACACCGTGTATGTCAGGCCCATACTGGAGTATGCAGCACCTGTTTGGAACCCACACTTGATAAAGCACGTCAAGAAACTAGAGAAAGTACAAAGGTTTGCGACAAGGTTAGTTCCAAAGCTAAGGGGAATGTCCTATGAAGAAAGATTAAGGGAAATCGGCCTAACGACACTGGAGGACAGGAGGGTCAGGGGAGACATGATAACGACATATAAAATACTGCATGGAATAGACAAGGTGGACAAAGACAGGATGTTCCAGGGAGGGGACACAGAAACAAGAGGCCACAATTGGAAGTTGAAGACACAAATGAGTCAGAGAGATAGTAGGAAGTATTTCTTCAGTCATAGAGTTGTAAGGCAGTGGAATAGCCTAGAAAATGACGTAGTGGAGGCAGGAACCATACACAGTTTTAAGACGAGGTTTGATAAAGCTCATGGAGCGGGGAGAGAGAGGGCCTAGTAGCAACCTGTTAAGAGGCGGGGCCAGGAGCTAGGACTCGACCCCTGCAACCACAAATAGGTGAGTACAAATAGGTGAGTACACACACACACACACACACACACACACACACACACACACATACACAGACACACACACACACACATTCACACACACAGACAGTACTGCAATGGATCAGGGAATACCTGACAGGAAGGAAACGAGTGTTGGTACGTGATGAAGTGTCAGAGTGGGCGCATGTGTCGTGTGGGGTTCCACAAGGGTGAGTCCTAGGTCTGGTGCTGTTTCTTGTATACGTGAATGACATGGTGGAAGAAATAGATTCAGAAGTGTCACTGTTCGCTGATGTGAAACTGATGATGAGAATACAAGTGGGCAAGGATCAGATAAGATTACAAGGGATCTTGGCAGACTACAAGTATGGTCCGACAAATAGCTCCTGGAATTTAACCCTACTAAGTGTAAGGTCATGAAGATTTTGGAAGGACACAGAAGACTGCAGATGGCATACTGGTTAGGAAATCAAACCTCACTTAAAGAAAATGATCTTGGGGTAAGCATTATAACGAACATGTTCCCTGAGGCACACATCAATGAAATAACTGCTGCATCATATGGGAGACTGGCAAACCTGAGATTAACATTTAGACATCTGAGTAAGGAGTTATTCACGACATTGTGAACCGTGTACATCAGGCTTATACTGGAGTATGCAGCACCACTATGGAACCCTCACCTTGTCAAACACGTCACGAAATTAGAGAAAGTGCAACAGTTTGCAACATGATTAGTCCTGGAACTGAGGGATATGTCTTGTGAAGAGAGGTTAAGGGAACTCACCCTGATGACACTAGAGGACAGGTGGGGTAAGGGGGACATGATAACAACATATAAAATACTGAGAGGAAGTGACAAGGTGGACAAGGCTCAGATGTTTCAGAGATGGGATACAGGAACAAGGAGACACAATTGGATGCTGAAAACCCAGATGAGTCATATGGATGTCAGGAAGCATTATTTTAGCCTTAGAGTTGTCAGGAAGTGGAATAGTCTGGAGAGTGAAGTAGTGGAAACAAGTTCCATACATAGCTTTAATAAAAGTTATGATAAAGCTCATGGAGCAGGAAGAGAGTGAATTAGTATCGACCAGTGAAGAGGCGGGGCCTCTGCAACCACATATAGGAGAGTACACACACACACACACACACACACACACACACACAGGAGAGAGAAAAAAATGATTGAAGGCATCATGAAAACAATAGGGGAGGGCGATATGACCCAGGTGACAAATTTTCAGAGAATTGGGTGGTTTGCGAGTGGAAGGATACGGCCTGTCAGAGTAACTTTCAAGGAAGAATCAGTTCGAACCAGGATTCTGCAAGAGAAAGCAAGACTGAGGGACAAAGAGGGGTACCAGAGAGTATACCTCGACCGCGACAGAACACAAGAAGAAAGGACTACACTGAAAGAGAGGGTACAGAGACGCAAGGAGGAACGAGAAGCAATGACGAAAATGAGCAGGACCCAGACACAGGAGGAAGGGCAAACACACCCCACAGAATCTCCCACCAAAAGACTCCAACCGCGACATTCCCAACGAAACTGAGCAACCTATACTACAACCCACTCACTGTTCCCTCTGCCACCAACCCCCATATCACAAACCTCACCCCAACAGCTGTCCCTTATGGGCATTCTGACCCCACCCCCATCAACACAAACCCCACCTACACCACAGCCCCATATAGGCCCCCACCAAGGCTCTCGCTCCCCCAACCCCAATATTCTTGCATGACCACAATGATAGAAAAGAAACTGAAGGTTTGGTACACAAACGCGGATGGAATAACGAATAAACATGAGGAGTGGAACGAAAGAATCAGTGAAAAATCCCCAGACATCATAGCAGTCACAGAAACAAAACTCACTGAGACAATAACAGACACAATCTTCCCAACAGGATATCAGATCCTGAGGAAAGATAGAAGGAGTAGAGGGGGAGGAGGGGTTGCACTGCTCATAAAACACCGATGGGGATTTGAGGAAATGGAAGGCACGGACATGATTGGAGAAAGAGACTACATTGTAGGTACAATTCAGTCCGGAGAACATAAAGTAGTCATTGGAGTAATGTATAACCCACCACAGAACTGCAGGAGGCCAAGAGAGGAGTACGAAGAAAACAACAGGGTGATGGTGGACACACTGGCTGAGGTGGCAAGAAGAGCTCACTCGAACAGAGCAAAGTTACTGGTAATGGGCGATTTCAACCACAGGGAGATCGACTGGGAAAACCTGGAGCCACATGGGGGTCCCGAAACATGGAGAGCCAAGATGATGGATGTGGTACTTGAAAACCTCATGCATCAACATGTCAGGGACACAGCCAGAGAGAGAGGGGAGGATGAACCAGCAAGACTGGATCTTGTGTTCACCCTGAGCAGTTCAGACATTGAGGACATCACTTACGAGAGGCCCCTTGGAGCTAGCGATCACGTGGTTCTGAGTTTTGACTATATAGTAGAGTTACAAGTGGAGAAGGTAACAGGAACTGAAGGGGACAGGCCAAACTATAAAACGGGGGACTACACAGGTATGAGAAACTTCCTGCAGGAGGTTCAGTGGGACAGAGAAATGGTAGGAAAATCAGTAAACGAGATGATGGAATATGTGGCAACAAAGTGCAAGGAGGCAGAGAAAAGTTTTGTTCCCAAGGGAAACAGAAATAATAGGAAGACCAAAACGAGTCCTTGGTTTACCCGAAGGTGTAGGGAGGCAAAAACTAAGTGCAACAGAGAATGGAAAAGGTACAGGAGGCATAGGACCCAGGAAAACAAGGAGATTAGTAGAAGAGCCAGAAACGAGTATGCACAGATAAGGAGGGAGGCCCAGCGACAGTATGAAAACGACATAGCATCGAAAGTCAAATCTGACCCGAAACTGCTGTATAGTCACATTAGGAGGAAGACAACAGTCAAGGACCAGGTGATAAGGCTGAGGAAAGAAGGTGGAGAACTCACAAGAAACGATCAAGAGGTATGTGAGGAGCTCAACACAAGATTTAAGGAAGTATTTACAGTAGAGACAGGAAGGACTCTGGGGGGACAGACCAGATGGGGACACCAGCAAGGAATACACCAACAAGTGTTGGACGACATACATACAGATGAGGAGGAGGTGAAGAAACTGCTAAGGGACATCGATACCTCAAAGGCAATGGGACCGGACAACATCTCCCCATGGGTCCTTAGAGAGGGAGCAGATATGTTGTGCATGCCACTTACCACAATCTTCAACACGTCCCAGGAAACTGGGCAACTACCTGAGGTATGGAAGACGGCAAATGTAGTTCCCATTTTTAAAAAAGGAGACAGAAAAGAGGCACTAAACTATAGACCTGTGTCATTGACGTGTATAGTATGCAAAATTATGGAGAAGATTATCAGGAGGAGAGTGGTGGAGCACCTGGAACGGAACAAGAGTATAAATGCCAACCAGCACAGATTCACGGAAGGCAAATCTTGTGTCACAAACCTTCTGGAGTTTTATGATAAAATAACAGAAGTAAGACACGAGAGAGAGGGGTGGGTTGATTGCATATTCTTGGACTGCAAGAAGGCCTTTGACACAGTTCCTCACAAGAGATTAGTGCAGAAGCTAGAGCATCAGGCACGTATAACAGGAAGGGCACTGCAATGGATCAGAGAATACCTGACAGGGAGGCAACAACGAGTCATGGTACGTATTGATGTATCACAGTGGGCACCTGTGACGAGCGGGGTTCCACAGGGGTCGGTCCTAGGACCAGTGCTATTTTTGGCATATGTGAACGACATGATGGAAGGATTAGACTCAGAAGTGTCCCTGTTTGCAGATGATGTGAAGTTAATGAGGAGAATTAAATCTGATGAGGACCAGGCAGGACTTCAAAGAGACCTGGACAGACTGGACACCTGGTCCAGCAAATGGCTTCTCGAATTTAATCCTGCCAAATGCAAAGTCATGAAGATAGGGGAAGGGCACAGAAGACCACAGACAGAGTATAGGCTAGGTGGCCAAAGACTGCAAACCTCACTCAAGGAGAAAGATCTTGGGGTGAGTATAACACCGAGCATGTCTCCGGAAGCACACATCAATCAGATAACTGCTGCAGCATATGGGCGCCTGGCAAACCTGAGAACAGCATTCCGATACCTTAGTAAGGAATCATTCAAGACACTGTACACCGTGTATGTCAGGCCCATACTGGAGTATGCAGCACCTGTTTGGAACCCGCACTTGATAAAGCACGTCAAGAAACTAGAGAAAGTACAAAGGTTTGCGACAAGGTTAGTTCCAAGAGCTAAGGGGAATGTCCTATGAAGAAAGATTAAGGGAAATCGGCCTGACGACACTGGAGGACAGGAGGGTCAGGGGAGACATGATAACGACATATAAAATACTGCGTGGAATAGACAAGGTGGACAAAGACAGGATGTTCCAGGGAGGGGACACAGAAACAAGAGGCCACAATTGGAAGTTGAAGACACAAATGAGTCAGAGAGATAGTAGGAAGTATTTCTTCAGTCATAGAGTTGTAAGACAGTGGAGTAGCCTAGAAAATGACGTAGTGGAGGCAGGAACCATACACAGTTTTAAGACGAGGTTTGATAAAGCTCATGGAGCGGGGAGAGAGAGGGCCCAGTAGCAACCGGTGAAGAGGCGGGGCCAGGAGCTAAGACTCGACCCCTGCAACCACAAATAGGTGAGTACAAATAGGTGAGTACACACACACACACGCACACGCACACATATCCTTTTCCCCCCTGCCCTGCCTCCCCTCCCCACAACACCCATCCTCACACAAACACCCACTCCAAAAATAAATAAGCTTCGTTCTGTGGTGCAATGGGGCAATTAAGAACAATGCCGAGAACCAAGGGTCTGACGGACGAATCTGAGAAGGAGGATTGGGAGGCAGAGCTCAAAAAAGGGAGGAAGACTGGGGAAGGAAGCTAGTAGAGCTTGGAAGGAAGTTGGAAGAGAGGTTAGCTGCAGAGAGCAGATAGTGGGAGCAACATGCCATAGTAACAGAAGCCAAGATACAGAGCTGAGAAGAGGAGCTGAGAAATGTGAAACAGCCTAGAGAAAAAAATAACAATACAGACATAGCATCAGCAATATCTACATCAGACACAGACAAAGGGACTGTAGGGAGCAAGGAAGCTATACTGTATGCAAAGGTCCTGTCAGACCCACACGGGGCCGAGACAAAGACAGGGAGCACACTAGGATCAAATGTGAGGTCAGAATTCACTGAAGGAGCTAGGGCATATGCAGAGACTCTACCAGACACTTGTGGGGGCCAGGAACAGATGAGCAGGAAAGACAAATCAATGAGCATAGGGGCCTCAGCTAGGGAAGGGATTGAAGGAAAGAATGCTCCAAGCGAAGGAACTAGAACACCTCAGAGGACGCAATGGGAGACAGTGGGAGGAAGAAAGGGAGAGATCAGTTTTTGTCTATGGACTCCAGGAAGCCGAAGGGGAAACCTATGATGAAAGAAAACAAAAGGAGAAAATAGCGATTGAAGGTATCATGAAGGTGATAGGCGAGGGTGACATGACCCAGGTGACAAATTTTAGGAGAATTAGCTGATTCGCAAGGAGAAGGAAACAGCAATCACAATCACACACCGATCCCTCTGTCCCCACCCCTACACCATGAACCCTACCCCTACAGCAACCCCCTATGGGAGCTCTGCCCCCACACCCACCACAACCCCCTATAGGGCCCTGCAAGGGCTCCTGCTCTCCCAGCCCCAATATTCCTCCAGGATCACAACTTTAGAACAGAAGCTGAAGGTTTGGTACACGAATGCGGATGGGTTAATGAATAAATATGAGGAGTAGCTTGAAAGAATCAATGAGAAGTCCCCAGACATCATAGCAATTACAGAAACGAAACTTACTGAGACAATAACAAATGCAATCTTCCCACCAGGATATCAGATCATGAGGAAAGATAGAAGGGGCAGAGGAGGAGGGGTTGCACTACTCGTAAAAAACCGATGGAAATTCGAGAAAATGGGAGGCATGGACGAGATTGGAGAAAGGGACTACATAGTAGGTGCACTTCAGTCTGGGGAGCACAAGGTAGTCATTGGAGTGATGTATAATCCACCACAGATCTGCAGGAGGCCAAGAGAGGAATGTGAAGAGAGCAACAGAGCAATGGTGGACACACTGGCTGAAGTGGCAAGAAGAGCTCAATCGAGCAGAGCAAAGTTACTGGTTATGGGCGATTTCAACCACAGGGAGATTGATTGGGAAAACCTGAAGCCACACGGGAATCCCGAAACATGGAAAGCCAAGATGGTGGATGCAGTACTGGAAAACCTCATGCACCAACATGTTAAGGACACTACCAGAGTGAGAGGGGAGGACGAACCAGCAAGACTGGACCTTGTGTTCACCCTGGGCAGTTTAGACACTGAGGGTATCACATATGAGAGGCCCCTAGGAGCTAGTGACAACATGATTCTGTGCTCTGAATACATAGTAGAGTTAAAAGTGGAGAGGGTAACAGGAGTTGAATGGGAAAAGCCAGCCTATAAAAGAGGGGACTACATAGGTTTGAGGACCTTCCTACAGGAGGTTCAACAGGACAGAGAACTGGTAGGAAAGTCAGTAAATGAAGTGGTGGAATATGTAACAACAAAATGCAAGGAGGCAGAGGAAAGGTTTATTCCCAAGGGCAACAGAAATAATGGGAAGACCAGAATGAGCCCCTGGTTTACCCAACGGTATAAGGAGGCAAAAACTAAGTGTAATAGAGAATGGAAAAAGTACAGAAGGCATAGAACACATGGAAATAGGGAGATTAGTCGCAGAGCCAGGAACGAGTATGCACAGGTAAGGAGGGAGGCCCAGCGACAGAATGAAAATAACATTTCATCGAAAGTCAAGACTGACCCGAAACTGTTGTATAGCCACATCAAGAGGAAGACAACTGTCAAAGACCAGGTGATCAGGCTGAGGACAGAAGGTGGGGAATTCACAAGAAACGATTAGGAGGTATGTGAGGTGCTAAACAGGAGATTTAAGGAAGTTTTAATAGTAGAGACAGGAAGGGCTCTGGGACGACAGCACAGAGGGGAACATCAACAGGGAATATACAAACAAGTGTTGGATGACATACGAACAACGGAGGAGGAGGTGCAGAAGCTGCTAAGTGACCTTGATTCCTCAAAGGCGATGGGACTGGACAACATCTCCCCGTGGGTCCTTAGAGAAGGAGCAGAGATGCTGTGCATGCCACTAACCACAATCTTCAATAAATCCCTTGAAACTGGGCAACTACCTGAGATATGGAAGATGGCAAATATAGTCCCCATTTTTAAGACAGGAGACAGAAACTAGGCACTAAACTATAGTCCAGTGTCTCTGACGTGTATAGTATGCAAAGTCATGGAGAAGATTATCAGGAGGAGAGTGGTGGAGCACCTGGAATGAACAAGATTATAAATGTCAACCAGCATGAATTCATGGAAGGAAAATCCTGTGTCACAAACCTTCTGGAGTTTTATGACAAGGTAACAGAAGTAAGACACGAGAGAGAAGGGTGGTTGGATTGCATTTTCCTGGACTGCAGGAAGGCCTTCGTCACAGTTCCTCACAAGGGATTACTGCAGAAGCTGGAGGATCAGGTACATATAACAAGGAGTGCACTGCAATGGATCAGAGAATGCCTGACAGGGAAGTAATAGCGAGTTGTGGTGCATGAAGAAGCATCACAGTGGGCGCCTGTGACGAGTGGGGTCCCGCAGGGGTCAGTTTTAGAACCAGTGCTGGTTTTGATATATGTGAATGACACGATGGAAGGGATAGACTCTGAAGTGTCTCTGTCTGCAGATGATGTGAACTTGTTGAGAAGAATTAAATCAGATGAGGATCAGGCAGGACTACAAAGGGAGCTTTACAGACTGGACACGTGGTCCAGCAACTGGCTTTTCAAATTCAACCCTGCCAAATGCAAAGTCGTGAAGATTGGGGAAGGACAAAGAAGACTGCAGACAGAGTATAGGCTAGATGGACAAAGACTGCAAACCTCACTCAAGGGGAAAGATCTTGGGGTGACCATAACACTGAGCACGTCTCTGGAGGCACACATCAACCAGATAACTGCTGCAGCATACGGGCACCTGGCAAACCTGAGAATAGCATTCCGATACCTTAATAAGTAATTGTTGAAGACACTGTACAATGTGTACATCAGGCCCATACTGGAGTATGCAGCACCAGTTTGGAACCCACACCTGGTCAAGCATGTCAAGACGTCAGAAAAAGTACAAAGGTTTGCAACAAGGCTAGCTTCAGAGCTCAGGGGAATGTCCTATGATGAAAGGTTGAGGGAAATCGAACTGGCGACACTGGAGGAGAGAAGTGTTGGAACTTATTCGGTCTTAAGTTCCACAAGGTCAGTAAGTCGTATGAAGGCCCTAACATTTCACGGACAGACCGTCTGAGTTTTGCTGGCCCTCCCACCTTCCCAAAACACACATACACCCGGTTGGCGAAGGTGGTTGGAAGGTACATTTTAATTGATAGATTTACCCTTCAAGGAAGAAGCAGGTAGTTTATACTGTTAGTAAACTAATATTAGGATTATTGAGGCAACTGTAGGTATTAATAATGTAGACCTAAGACCTTAATGCAGGTAGGAATAGGCCTTTAATATAGGCAAACACTAGGTCATATTAGCTAGCAAGAACCGGGAGCCTCAAGTTTGAACAGCGAGGCATGGGGTTTTGAGACACGAGTGCCTCCTTCTAAGATGAGACTCCAAGCTTGGCACACTGCCATGAACAGCAGGGTGGTGCCCCACGTGTCTACACATACTAGGTCCTGGGGAAATCTGGTGGAGGCACATCGAAGTACCGTAGATGCCCTCCTCTGTCAGGCCCATACAGTAAGACAATACCTCTCTTTCTTTCTCAGTATTCTGGCCAGTTTCTGGGGGAAATTGTGAGTTGAACTGTGGGTCTTTGTGCAGTCAGACGCTTGAAGACCAGTGCGTACCAGCGTCCCCTCTTTCTTAAGCTTAGAAGCTAATGTCACCTCCTGCTTAGTTATATTAGGGGATACTCACCCCCTTGGAATCAGGAATTTCTGAGGTGCAGGCAGGTCACTAATACCGATGGAATATTGCAGGAATTAGGTTCCCGGCTGCATGTGGTCTTGAAGGGGAAGTCCAGAGGGGCTAAGGCTTAGGGAGGTTGAAGACCGGGATATATCCTCCAACACCAAGTAAGTTTGTCCTTTATTTGTGCATGAAGGCGAGATTTCTTGCAACATCAGTTATTTATGGAAATGTGTCATGTTACAAATAACACGATATCTAGTAATGATAGAGATCACCAGTGAATACTAGAAAGGACTGCCCTTCTAGCATCCAGCCTGTTACTGAGTTTTTGTAACAAGTAGTCAGTATCCTGGTCCAATTATCTATTAGAATTTAGTAAGATTCAATAGTGCTTCAGGATTACAACTAGTAGGCTACTAACTAAAGAAATTAAAATTTAATAAGTTTATTAATAACAATAAAGTTGTCTAGGCGTATATTATCAAAGTACATTATAGTAATCAATTGAATATAATATAGGATACAAGTTCCTACACTTCTCTCATGTACAGTAGTATTGTGCTGAAGGAACATATCACATCTTTATGGTTTTTAAGTACCGTCTGGTACATTGTTAACATTTAATAACATAATACAAATATATACAAGTAAGTTTGTGTGTATGTGTGTAAGTGCTCTAAGTAGTTTGCTATGTCTCAAGACTCGACTAGACTTAACTAGTGACTGACTAAAAGTCCTCACATAAACTAACTTCTTCACCAACCTGGCAATCAGAACAGCTTGCTTGAACAATAAAACGACTGATAAGCCGAACAGCAATATAACAAGCAACAGCGACACAGAATTAGGAACAAGGGGATAATATAATGACACTAAGTAAGGACCATCTGCAGATCCTCCACAAAAGTCACAAAACTCCCATACTACTGAATCTAAGTTCAGCATTAGAAAATCCCCGACTGTGACAGTACACAGATACCAGTACAAATTAGGTCAGAAGCTACAGCTCAGGACCTGAGTTTCTCAGAGTGTCTATGCGACACACAACCTCAGTACAACGTCGAAAATCACTAAGTCTAGACTATGTTCTATGAACAGAGTTACACAGAACCAACAACAAGAAAGCGACAGAGACAATCTTCCAACAAGTGCCCGCAATGGAGAGCTGGAGAGGGACCTCGTTAGAAGCAATGTCAAACAGCCAATAGCTAGCATAGGCCAGCTAGACTCTCTCTCCAGGTGAGGTGTGATCACCCCACCCTGATCACGTGACTCTCCATGGACTGCTGCTGCCCAGCAACACAGAAGCCTGCAGCAAAACAAGCAGAGTGAAAATTACAGTAGTTAGACAATGCTGTCAGCTACTTAGCACTCAAACTATGAGCACTGAATAATATATAAATGTTACATCCTACCTAATAATATAACTAAGTCAAATAATAATATAAAGCAATATATTTAAGATAATATCGCAAATATAAGCAATATAAAATTGTATGAACAGGTAATATACATTATATACATTGTGACCCATTCAGGGGTCGCAGTATGTCATATAAGCCACTTGTGAGGCTGAGGTACCAGCCTCAGAGCTCAGTGTTAACAGAGCTTGCTAGGGTAGATAACTCACATTGAGGCAGTCCAGACAAAATTCCACAAGAAGGGTCAGGGGAGACATGATAAAGACATACAAGATACGGGAGGCCTAGTCGTGGACCGGGCCGCGGGGACGTTGATCCCCGGAACGCCCTCCAGGTAGGTAGGTAGGTAGACTGCGTGGAATAGATAAGGTGGGCAGAGACAGGATGTTCCAAAGAGGGGACACAGAAACAAGGGGTCACAATTGGAAGCTGAAGACTCAGACGGGTCACAGGGATGTTAGGAAGTATTTCTTCAATCATAGAGTCGTCAGGAAGTGGAATAGCCTAGCAAGTGACGTAGTGGAGGCAGGAACCATACATTTCTTTAAGACGAGGTACGACAAAGCTCAGGGAGCAGTTAGAGAGAGGACCTGGTAGCGATCAGTGAAGAGGCGGGGCCAGGAGCTGAGGATCGACCCCTGCAACCACAATTAGGTGAGTACACACACTACCGCTGCTCATACACATTCCAACGATTTCAAGGTAATGTGTACTCGACCCCTCCCTCAGTGTTGGTGAGTAGTGTGGTGGAGCAACACCTCCCTCAGTGTTGGTGAGCAGTGTGGTGAAGCAACACCTCCCTCAGTGTTGGTGAGTAGTGTGGTGGAGCAACACCTCCCTCAGTGTTGGTGAGTAGTGTGGTGGAGCAACACCTCCCTCAGTGTTGGTGAGTAGTGTGGTGGAGCAACACCTCCCTCAGTGTTGGTGAGTAGTGTGGTGGAGGAACACCTCCCTCAGTGTTGGTGAGTAGTGTGGTGGAGGAACACCTCCCTCAGTGTTGGTGAGTAGTGTGGTGGAGGAACACCTCCCTCAGTGTTGGTGAGTAGTGTGGTGAAGCAACACCTCCCTCAGTGTTGGTGAGCAGTGTGGTGGAGCAACATCTCCCTCAGTGTTGGTGAGTAGTGTGGTGGAGCAACACCTCCCTCAGTGTTGGTGAGTAGTGTGGTGGAGCAACACCTCCCTCAGTGTTGGTGAGTAGTGTGGTGGAGCAACACCTCCCTCAGTGTTGGTGAGTAGTGTGGTGGAGCAACACCTCCCTCAGTGTTGGTGAGTAGTGTGGTGGAGCAACACCTCCCTAGGTGTTGGTGAGTAGTGTGGTGGAGCAACACCTCCCTCAGTGTTGGTGAGCAGTGTGGTGGAGCAACATCTCCCTCAGTGTTGGTGAGTAGTGTGGTGGAGCAACACCTCCCTCAGTGTTGGTGAGCAGTATGGTGGAGCAACACCTCCCTCAGTGTTGGTGAGCAGTGTGGTGGAGCAACATCTCCCTCAGTGTTGGTGAGTAGTGTGGTGGAGCAACACCTCCCTCAGTGTTGGTGAGTAGTGTGGTGGAGCAACACCTCCCTCAGTGTTGGTGAGCAGTGTGGTGGAGCAACATCTCCCTCAGTGTTGGTGAGTAGTGTGGTGGAGCAACATCTCCCTCAGTGTTGGTGAGTAGTGTGGTGGAGGAACACCTCCCTCAGTGTTGGTGAGTAGTGTGGTGGAGCAACACCTCCCTCAGTGTTGGTGAGCAGTGTGGTGGAGCAACACCTCCCTCAGTGTTGGTGAGCAGTGTGGTGGAGCAACATCTCCCTCAGTGTTGGTGAGTAGTGTGGTGGAGCAACATCTCCCTCAGTGTTGGTGAGCAGTGTGGTGGAGCAACATCTCCCTCAGTGTTGGTGAGCAGTGTGGTGGAGCAACACCTCCCTCAGTGTTGGTGAGCAGTGTGGTGGAGCAACATCTCCCTCAGTGTTGGTGAGTAGTGTGGTGGAGCAACATCTCCCTCAGTGTTGGTGAGCAGTGTGGTGGAGCAACATCTCCCTCAGTGTTGGTGAGTAGTGTGGTGGAGCAACATCTCCCTCAGTGTTGGTGAGCAGTGTGGTGGAGCAACATCTCCCTCAGTGTTGGTGAGCAGTGTGGTGGAGCAACACCTCCCTCAGTGTTGGTGAGCAGTGTGGTGGAGCAACATCTCCCTCAGTGTTGGTGAGTAGTGTGGTGGAGCAACACCTCCCTCAGTGTTGGTGAGTAGTGTGGTGGAGCAACACCTCCCTCAGTGTTGGTGAGTAGTGTGGTGGAGCAACATCTCCCTCAGTGTTGGTGAGTAGTGTGGTGGAGCAACACCTCCCTCAGTGTTGGTGAGTAGTGTGGTGGAGCAACACCTCCCTCAGTGTTGGTGAGCAGTGTGGTGGAGCAACACCACCTCGGTGGCCCGGTGGCCTGGTGGCTAAAGCTCCCGCTTCACACACGGAGGGCCCGGGTTCGATTCCCGGCGGGTGGAAACATTCGACACGTTTCCTTACACCTGTTGTCCTGTTCACCTAGCAGCAAATAGGTACCTGGGTGTTAGTCGACTGGTGTGGGTCGCATCCTGGGGGACAAGATTAAGGACCCCAATGGAAATAAGTTAGACAGTCCTCGATGACGCACTGACTTTCTTGGGTTATCCTGGGTGGCTAACCCTCCGGGGTTAAAAATCCGAACGAAATCTTATCTTATCTTATCTTATCTCCCTCAGTGTTGGTGAGTAGTGTGGTGGAGCAACACCTCCCTCAGTGTTGGTGAGTAGTGTGGTGGAGGAACACCTCCCTCAGTGTTGGTGAGTAGTGTGGTGGAGCAACACTCTACCATAACACCTAAAGTCAGTACCTGACCAGCCGGGCTGTGGTTCGTACGTTATGTTTACTTGTGACCAGCAATAACAGCCTGGTTGATCAGGCCCTGATCCACCACGACGCCTGGCCACGGAACGGGCCAAGCCTCATGGTGGATCACTCTCCAGGTAGATGATCCTTAACCTTCCTCACCTAGATTATGTTAGGTAAGATTCGTCAGCAAACAGGATAAGTGTTTCCAGCTTTTGGTCATCTGACCGAGGCCTTCCGCTGGCTTACCCCTCCACCACTTTAAAAATTATAGTGATGATTATAACCATATCCTCACCCAGGTGTAGAAATTTAGTGAGAAAAACGAAGCCAAAACATTGTAGGGAAAGAGTCAGCAAACAATATAATTCATAAATCGATAAACAAAGAGAGAGGCAGAGGAAGGGAGAATAGGCAAGGTAATAATTTGTAATACATAAATGGTATACAATACCGACAGGATGAGGAATTAGATACTTGTAAAACTTACATGAATCTCTGATCAGGTGTGGACGTGTCAATGTTTATTACCTTAGTAACTTCTTCAGATATCAAAACTTTGGGGCCCAGTTCTTGGACCCATTATGTACCTCTGTAATGTTGACGTACAGTCCCTGGACCCATTATGTACCTCTGTAATGTTGACGTACAGTCCCTGGACCCATTATGTACCTCTGTAATGTTGACGTACAGTCCCTGGACCCATTATGTACCTCTGTAATGTTGACGTACAGTCCCAGGACCCATTATGTACCTCTGTAATGTTGACGTACAGTCCCTGGACCCATTATGTACCTCTGTAATTGACGTACAGTCCCTGGACATTATGTACCTCTGTAATGTTGACGTACAGTCCCTGGACCCATTATGTACCTCTGTAATGTTGACGTACAGTCCCTGGACCCATTATGTACCTCTGTAATGTTGAGGTACAGTCCTTGGACCCATTATGTACCTCTGTAATGTTGAGGTACATGGACCCATTATATACCTCTGTAATGTTGACGTACAGTCCCTGGACCCATTATGTACCTCTGTAATGTTGACGTACAGTCCCTGGACCCATTATGTACCTCTGTAATGTTGACGTACAGTCCCTGGACCCATTATGTACCTCTGTAATGTTGACGTACAGTCCCTGGACCCATTATGTACCTCTGTAATGTTGAGGTACAGTCCTTGGACCCATTATGTACCTCTGTAATGTTGAGGTACAGTCCCTGGACCCATTATATACCTCTGTAATGTTGACGTACAGTCCCTGGACCCATTATGTACCTCTGTAATGTTGAGGTACAGTCCCGGGACCCATTATGTGTCTCTGTAATGTTTTCTGACTGCCGTCCACAGGATGCGTGTGAGGTGCATAATAAAGATGGTTAAGTAACTAACTGGTTATCTTTACTTGCAGACGTGTCACCAACCAGTGACTTTATCAGTACAAGAACATAATGGGAAGACTATAGAAATATATATAACAGACGAGGTAATCAGTCCCTCAGCCTTGGAGTTGACGAACACCGTAGTCTTGAAGACTACGGTGTTCTTGAGATCCTTCAAGACTACGGTGCTCTTGAGATCCTTCAAGACTATGGTGTTCTTGAGATCCTTCAAGACTATGGTGTTCTTGAGATCCTTCAAGACTACGGTGCTCTTGAGATCCTTCAAGACTACGGTGTTCTTGAGATCCTTCAAGACTACGGTGCTCTTGAGATCCTTCAAGACTACGGTGCTCTTGAGATCCTTCAAGACTACGGTGCTCTTGAGATCCTTCAAGACTACGGTGCTCTTGAGATCCTTCAAGACTATGGTGCTCTTGAGATCCTTCAAGACTACTGTGCTCTTGAGATCCTTCAAGACTATGGTGCTCTTGAGACTTACGGTGCTCTTGAGATCCTTCAAGACTATGGTGCTCTTGAGATCCTTCAAGACTACTGTGCTCTTGAGATCCTTCAAGACTATGGTGCTCTTGAGATCCTTCAAGACTATGGTGCTCTTGAGATCCTTCAAGACTACGGTGCTCTTGAGATCCTTCAAGACTACGGTGCTCTTGAGATCCTTCAAGACTACGGTGCTCTTGAGATCCTTCAAGACTACGGTGCTCTTGAGATCCTTCAAGACTACGGTGCTCTTGAGATCCTTCAAGACTATGGTGCTCTTGAGATCCTTCAAGACTATGGTGCTCTTGAGATCCTTCAAGACTACGGTGTTCTTGAGATCCTTCAAGACTACGGTGTTCTTGAGATCCTTCAAGACTACGGTGTTCTTGAGATCCTTCAAGACTACTGTGCTCTTGAGATCCTTCAAGACTATGGTGCTCTTGAGATCCTTCAAGACTACTGTGCTCTTGAGATCCTTCGAGACTATGGTGCTCTTGAGATCCTTCAAGACCACTGTGCTCTTGAGATCCTTCAAGACTACTGTGCTCTTGAGATCCTTCAAGACTATGGTGCTCTTGAGATCCTTCAAGACTATGGTGCTCTTGAGATCCTTCAAGACTATGGTGCTCTTGAGATCCTTCAAGACTACTGTGCTCTTGAGATCCTTCAAGACTATGGTGCTCTTGAGATCCTTCAAGACTATGGTGCTATTGAGATCCTTCAAGACTATGGTGCTCTTGAGATCCTTCAAGACTACTGTGCTCTTGAGATCCTTCAAGACTACGGTGCTCTTGATATCCTTGAAGACTACGGTGCTCTTGAGATCCTTCAAGATTAGGTGTCGTAGGGGTTCTTAAAGGAGATTTGAGGGTTGAAGGTAGACGCACTTGTTGGATGGTAACGCTATATTGTCAGACTGTGGTAATGGGAGATTAAGCCCAGCCTGCCTTGTCCTGCCTATGTCTACACGCTGACTGAGAGGGAGGCAGAGGTACGAACGTACACATGCGCATCCCGTGACGTCACACAAACAGTCACTTGGCCTAAAAGGGATCTTCTATATAAAGCACATGGATGGTACTATGATACGCTATACAACACATATAAGGGGGATCAGCAACTAAGCTGACTTACGGTGCTCTTGAGATCCCTCAAAACTATAGTGCTCTTCACCAGCTCCAAGGCTGAGGGACTGATTACCTTCTTTACATTATGTCCTTGAAATTGCTTTTATAAAGTCAACAGATGGCGAAACGTCTGGGAATAAAGATACCCAGATGTTGCACGTGTGTCTAATTCTTTATCAAAAACTAGTAATAACCAGAGCACAAGGAATACACCTCATACCCATCCTGTGGGTGGTAGTCACCCCATACCCATCCTATGGGTGGTAGTCACCCCATACCCATCCTGTGGGTGGTAGTCACCCCATACCCATCCTGTGGGTGGTAGTCACCCCATACCCATCCTGTGGGTGGTAGTCACCCCATACCCATCCTGTGGGTGGTAGTCACCCCATACCCATCCTGTGAGTGGTAGTCACCCCATACCCATCCTGTGGGTGGTAGTCACCCCATACCCATCCTGTGGGTGGTAGTCACCCCATACCCATCCTGTGGGTGGTAGTCACCCCATACCCATCCTGTGGGTGGTAGTCACCCCATACCCATCCTGTGGGTGGTAGTCACACCATACCCATCCCGTGGGTAGTAGTCACACCATACCCATCCTGTGGGTGGTAGTCACCCCATACCCATCCTGTGGGTGGTAGTCACCCCATACCCATCCTGTGGGTGGTAGTCACCCCATACCCATCCTGTGGGTGGTAGTCACCCCATACCCATGCTGTGGGTGGTAGTCACCCCATACCCATCCTGTGGGTGGTAGTCACCCCATACCCATCCTGTGGGAGGTAGTCCCACCATACCCATCCCATGGATGGTAGTCACACCATACCCATCCTGTGGGTGGTAGTCACACCATACCCATCCCGTGGGTGGTAGTCACCCCATACCCATCCTGTGGGTGGTAGTCACCCCATACCCATCCTGTGGGTGGTAGTCACCCCATACCCATCCTGTGGGAGGTAGTCACCCCATACCCATCCTGTGGGTGGTAGTCACCCCATACCCATCCTGTGGGTGGTAGTTGCACCATACCCATCCCATGGGTGGTAGTCACACCATACCCATCCTGTGGGTGGTAGTCACACCATACCCATCCCGTGGGTGGTAGTCACCCCATACCCATCCTGTGGGTGGTAGTCACCCCATACCCATCCTGTGGGTGGTAGTCACCCCATACCCATCCTGTGGGTGGTAGTCACCCCATACCCATCCTGTGAGTGGTAGTCACCCCATAACCATCCTGTGGGTGGTAGTCACCCCATACCCATCATGTGGGTGGTAGTCACCCCATACCCATCCTGTGGGTGGTAGTCCCACCATACCCATCCCATGGGTGGTAGTCACACCATACCCATCCTGTGGGTGGTAGTCACACCATACCCATCCTGTGGGCGGTAGTCACACCATAGCCATCCTGTGGGTGGTAGCCACACCATACCCATCTTGTGGTTGGTAGTCACACTATACCCATCCTGTGGGTGGTAGTCACACCATACCCATCCTGTGGGTGGTAGTCACACCATACCCATCCTGTGGGTGGTAGTCACACCATACCCACCCTGTGGGTGGTAGTCACACCATACCCATCCTGTGGTTGGTAGTCACACCATACCCATCCTATGGGTGGTATTCAACTCATACCAATCCTGTGGGTGGTAGTCACCCCATACCCACCCTGTGGATGGTATTCACGTCATACCCATCCTGTGGGTGGTAGTCACCTCATACCCATCATGTGGGTAGTAGTCACCCCATACCCATCCTGTGGGTGGTAGTCACACCATACCCATCCTGTGTGTGGTAGTCACACCATACCCATCCTGTGGGTGGTAGTCACACCATACCCATCCTGCGGGTGGTAGTCACCCCATACCCATCCTGTGGGTGGTAGTCACCCCATACCCATCATGTGGGTGGTAATCACACCATGCCCATCCTGTGGGTGGTAATCACACAATGACCACCCTGTGGGTGGTAGTCACACCATACCCATCCTGTGGGTGGTAGTCACACCATACCCATCCTGTGGGTGGTAGTCACACCATACCCATCCTGTGGGTGGTAGTTGCACCATACCCATCCTGTGGGTGGTAGTCACACCATACCCATCCTGTGGGTGGTAGTCACACAATGACCATCCTGTGGGTGGTAGTCACACCATACCCATCCTGTGGGTGGTAGTCACACCATACCCATCCTGTGGGTGGTAGTTGCACCATACCCATCCTGTGGGTGGTAGTCACACAATGACCATCCTGTGGGTGGTAGTCACACCATACCCATCCTGTGGGTGGTAGTCACACCATACCCATCCTGTGGGTGGTAGTCACACAATGACCATCCTGTGGGTGGTAGTCACACCATACCCATCCAGTGGGTGGCAAGGGTACGTGGTCGAGCTGGGATACGAGGCTCTTTACGTCCGAATCTACCTCCTTAGGGACGTTCAGCTGTAGCGGGAAGAGAATATTCCGTATAATAGAGCGAGTTGTCTCTGCGGTATAGTGCCTATTGTAAGTCACTCCGAGGTGTCTTGCTATCTGCCAGCACTTCTGCAGCGACAAGGTCTCCAACGTCGTTAGAGTCAATTCCCCGATCATTTGCTGTACTGTGTCGTCCATGATGAAGTTGGGTTGGCGCTGGTCCAGCAGAAGGTACCCTTTCTCCGGGACCTTGGATCAAACAGATCCCGGACAGGCCCCCATTTTGTTGCATAAAGGGCAACTACTTAAGCCTGTTTAGCCCTTTCTTGCAACAAATAAACAGGATTGAATATCCTATTCTAAATGAAATCATTCAAGGGTTCAGTAGTAAACAATCACAATGTTTCTTTCCGTTTTTTTTATTAAGTTTCTTAATAAACCATAGAAGGGTTTTATATTAACTTTAAAAAGGTCGCACCATAAAACAGAGTACTCATGAAATTTTCGCTTTAGTTCACTTAAAAGATAATACACAGTATTCTGTCTTGATTATAGTACTGAATGGCTCTAGTATCATAACACATTCACTTCACATAATAACACTTTGCTTGACTCAATCCCAATGAGACAGAAAACTTAACACTTCGATAATAATTCACTCTTATTCAACTTTCAAAATATACTAAGTGAGATTAAGAATATTCTACACTTAAAAGGAGTTTTGAGGCGAGTCTGTCTCCCATGACTTTTTTGCTGTCCTCTTTGAACCAATACTGCTTAAACCCGCTCCTATCAGAGCTAGGGACAATCACCAGCGTCTCCAATACAGCAACACACACTTCGTCCGAGACGTTTCTGTCTGATACCATTCGAGGTGCTGGAGGGTCACTAGGGAACCCCATGTGGGACCAGAAGGTTAAATCCAGGAATCAAGGAGCTTCTCTCACGAAAGGTGAGAGTGGACTGGACTATAACAGAATTTTCAGACTGACGTCACCTCGGATTAAGAGGGGACAGTGGCTAAACGACAGCCGGGTAGTACAAGAATGGTATACAATACCGACAAGATGAAATTGAGACACATGTGCAACATCTGGGTATCTTTATTGTAGACGTTTCGCCATCCAGTGGCTTTTTCAATACAAATTCCAGGACATAACTTGAAGACAGGAGAACTATGTACAGAAGATGAGGTAATCAGTCCCTCAACCTAGCAGTAGGTGCGAAGAGCACCATAGTCGTGGAGATTCTGAAGCAGAAGCAAGGCGCCTGACGCTTATATAGTAACGTCAGGTGGGAATGGGATGGGTAGCAGACGAGGGCATAGTCACTGGTAGGCGGGATTCCCCAGGTTCAAGTACACAGAGGCACAATACCGTGACTGGAACAATACACAAATATGTTAAGTAAAAGGTCTTAAGGTGCAACTAATGCAACATTTTACTGAGGCATGTCATTAATTGCCTCTTCAAAGTCTTGTGGAGTTAGAATAATATCCGAGATATTTGGGATGACCAAATTTTGGGTTTCGTTCATAAAGAATTAATTTGGATTGTCGACCCTTAGAGTGGGCAGTGGATCGCTGAACACTGAGTCATACTGGGACTTTAGTATCTCACTCATTTCTAGGGTATCATCTGTGTATGTCCCATCCCGCCTAAGCAGCGGCCCAATACTGGATGTTGTTCTTTCCTTAGATTTGGCATATGAGAAGATTTTTTTTTTTTCAATTTCCTTTATGGCTTTTAGTTCTTCTTGTGACTCTTGTCTCCTATAAGATTCCTTCAGCTTAAGTTCGATATTTGCAATTTCATTGACTAGTGCCTCCCTTCGTATTTCAGATATATTGATCCCACTCAGCAGCTCTGTGACTCTTCACCTTTGTCTGTATAGGGAATGTCTCTCTGCTTCTAGTTTACATCTTCTCTTTCTTTTTCTTAATGGAATGTGTCTTGAGCAGATCTCAAGAACCACAGAATTCATTTTTTCAAGGTAAATGTTCGGATCTGTGCTGTTTAGGATATCTTCCCAGCTTGTTTCATTTTGGACATGGGTTACTTGATCCCATTGTATGTTTTTGTTATTGAAATTGAATTTCGTGAAGAGACCTTCATGACTGCTCACATTTTCCTGGTCAGGAGCCCTGTGCATACATGTCTATACCTCTATTATGTTGTGATCTGAGTGAATTGTCTTTGATAAAGTTATATTACGTATCAGATCATCATTGTTAATGAAGATGAGGTCCAGCATATTTTGTAGTCTTGTAGGTTCTACTATTTGCTGGTTTAAGGTGAATTTGTTAGTTCGTGTGTATGTAAATTTTCATCTGAGCTGCCTCCTGGGGTGATCTCTGCTAAAACATAGTTTGCTATACTCCTCCATTTTAGGTGTCTCTGGTTGAAATCTCCTAGTAGTAAGATGTTTGGGGCAGGAGTTGGGAGATTTTCCAGTGGTCAATTTTCTCAAGCTGCTCCTGGAATTGCTGGGAAGTTGCATCTGGAGGCTTGAATACTGCCACAGTGACAAGGTTTTGATTTTCGATCTTTACCACCAAAACTTCAACTACGTAATTTGAGGTGTTTAGTAGTTCTGTGCAAATGAGCGATTCTGTGGTATACAGGCCTGTTGTTGCCTGTTTAGTCTGTCGAATCGGAATAGGTTATAACCTGGGATCCATATTTCGTTGTCTGATCCTTTATGTGGGTCTCTGTGGATGTTGGAAACATTGCATTTGACTCCGTGAGCAGTCCCTTGATGTAAGGAATTTTGTTGTTTTTCGACAGCTTTAGACCCTGTATGTTTGCAAAGACAAATGTCGTATTGGTGGAATTGAGGGGAGTTTTATTTGCTGGCTCTAATATCTGTTGTTCTGGGGTAGAGGCCAGTGTCTATGCCTCTGTTCTAGAACTGTTTTCAGGTGGTGTAGGATTATTGTCATTTCCTGTCAATCTTTTTTTCTTCCTGGCCCTAAACCTCTGTCCCTGGAGAGGTTGTGGCTCCTCTCTTTTGTTTCCCATAGTCTGGTTGGTCTGTGTCTTCTAGTCCCCTTTAGATGATGTGCCTGGCAGTATACATTGTAGCATTTTCTTTCATGGATTGATGAGTGACACATTTCTGGGTGAAATAAGTTACAAGTTGCACTCTCCTGTTGTCATGTGGGTGCGGCATTTTTTGGGATGGTGAAAGGCGCATGTCCCACCTGTTTTACCAGATATACCGTGCCTGCAGATACCCAAGGCATAGTATTTACATATATAGTAATTCTGTTTGCTAGGATTTATTGTAACTGCGTTCGCTGCTGGTGCATTTATTTTTCCTGTTTCCTCCCTATCTTTCACCCTTGTATGGACATCAGTGCTTCCACCAGGTTTTGCTGGTAGTGTGTCGACACTATTCCCTGAGGCATCATCCCATTTTGATCCATCGCCAGCAGTATCTCTATTTTGAACCTCTGGACTGAATAACGTAGTCTTCAATGTCCTCCAGGACAACACTAGTACCCTCACGAGCATTGTCTTCTAAGACATCACTAGGACCCTCTGGAGCACTTTCCTCCAGGGCAACACTAGTACCCTCACCAGCGCTGTCTTCTAAGACATGGTGGGGAGTAAACTGCAGTTACGTCACTACTGCATGACCAGTTACGTCACTACTGTGTGACCAGTGACTAATGTTCAGCAATGTGAGCGTTTAAGGGCCATAAACCGAACAGGAGAATACTTCTCAACTTTATTAATGATAAATAATCGTAGTAATACTGAGGAAACATAAACTTTGAGTACAGTCAACACATTCTACATTTATTCCTCTTCAACAATGAAAAAAAAAACTTGAAAATAAAGAAAAACATTGCAATATCAGAGAAACACTTGTTCCAATTTGACCCTGAGTACAGGTAACATCTCAATGAATCTGATCTTACATTTCCTTGCCTTCAGTCCTTCAAAATCATCTATCACATCATCAGTCAATACTGTCAACTGACCCATTTTCTATGGATAACATTGCTCATTGTGGACCGTAAATAGTTTTTAATCAGCTTCAGCTTGGAGAAACTCCTTTCACAAGAAGCTACAGAAACACATATAGTAAGGAACAACCTCAGGCAGAGTGTCAGAGTTGGAAGAGATTCAATGAAATCCCATTCAACTATGAATGTTGTAGTGCATCCACTGCAGTCCAGTCCTTAACTTTTTCAAGATCAACATCAGCAGCTTGCAGGTGCTGCCTTAGTCTTGGTATTTCAAGCATGAGCTCATTCTTGCATATTTCATTATAGAAGACTGTGAGTCTTGAAGCATCACCTCCAATTCTTCTTCAGTAGCTTCCACAAGATTCTTTGTTTGAACGACCACAAACATGGCTGCCACATTCTTGATTGATTTTTATCGCATCTCGAGTTCATTATGAAAACCATTAATGCACACCAACATCGACCTCTTATTTTCTTCCTGTAGAGTGAGTCCGGAATCTCTTGCCTACTCTCCTGCCATCCTCTTCTTTAACCTGATTCTTCTCTCTGTTGGAAATCCATACTTCTCACATTTCAAAAGTGCTGTTGTATTGAATTCTCCACTATGCGATCTCGCCCTTCATATAAAAATATTCGCAGTGCCTCTAGCTTCACTTTGTCAGGAGTTAAATCCTTAGTCTGCAAGTACTGCTGTGCAAGCTGAACCTCCTGAAGTATGTCACACCAGAAATGCAGATAACACACAAATGTGAAATCGCACACAGCAGAGAGAAGGCCTTGTGCTGCTCCTCTTGTATCCAGATTTTCCTGAGGATCGCAAAGAGCTTCAATCGCTGCCACAAATTTTTCGAACGATTCCGCTACTGGTTTCACTGCATTGTAATGAGAACTCCATTTTGTTGTTGATAATCTTTTCAAAGAGACTGCAGTATGGTCCATTAATACATCCCATCGATGGGTGGAGGAGGCAGTGTATACGCTGACTCAAGACTGCAAAAAATTGTACTCATGATGAATTCTCGGCAAAAGAATGTTGACCACACAAGTTCATTGAATGGTCCACACAACCACTGAAAATTGTCTTCTTGTTCTTTTCCTTAAGAATGGCTTGTTCACCTCCATGGACCCCAGCCATGGTGGCAACATTGTCATATCCTTGAGCACGGCACAACATGAAGTCCATTCCATCACTTTCCAACTTTTTCAGGATATCAGAACTTACATCAGCAGCTTTTTTGCCCTTCAAAGGGAATTAAAACAAGAAAAACTTCCTTCACTTGAACTCTTCCATCCTCCGTTTGCACGTACCTGATAACTTCTGACATTTGGTCAGTGTGTAACACATCTGGTGTACTGTCAAACATAACGCTGTAGTATACAGCTCTCTTGATATCAGTAACAAGTTTCTCTTTGACTCGATTTGCCAGAACACTTAAAAACTCATTTTGAGTTGATGGTGAGAGATACGAAAGTGATGACCTGTGTTCACTTGAGCTGCACTTCAGTCTCATTAGGTGCTCTTTTAGCACAGGATTATACTTAGCCATTAATTCAACCATCTCAAGAAAGTTTCCTCTATTTGATGAGAATTCGTCCTCCCTGTGGCCAGGAAATACTAAGTTCAGTTTAGCCAGAAACAGTGTAATGTCCAACAACCACTACAATATTTCCTTCCACATTTTCTTCTGGATTCCCATTAAAACAATTATTTCTGCATCTATGGTTTTGTTCACCATTAGACCGGCTGCCATGGTTTTCCAATTTTCGTGGCAACGTAGGTGTTCATCAGAAGTTTCATGATTGTATACTTTTGGATTTAGTTTCCACTGTATTTGAAACCCAGTCACAAACTTTGATGTTATACTTGTAACACTATGTTGTGACAGAAACACAGGCCTTATCTCTAGGCTTTATTGAACATAGAATCTTCATAGTACTTCTGCAACAACAAAATATAATGACTAGTACATCTAATAATGGCTTCTACAGGGATGGTGATGTCTTGCATATGTCAAGAGAAAAGTTATAACTACAGGCCACATATTTAAACTCACCATGTAATCTGCATCGCTGATAAATGGATAAAGTAGGAGAGAATCACACACCATGTGTTGGTGCCCATGACACACACCAAACTGTTGTTGTTGTTAAGGGCCCCTAGAGGTGGTGCAGTATTATCCTGCTGCTGCTCCCCACAGGACCAGTATCACTACAATCTCCCCCTTCTAAAATATCAGAGACAGTAATCTCCCAAACTGTTAGGTGGGCGACGTACACGTCCCGACCTTCGTAGCCCTTGAGCCTCTTCACCAGGTTCGATATTTTCCAGCGGGGTTTGATTAACTGCTGGAGCAGAATCCTCTATTTCCATAGGGGTAGTCTCAAGGGGCTTTCCAGGAGAAAACGAAGCATCTTTCACATCTATTGGTGTATCTTGAGATTCCACACTAATAGGGATTTCAACTGGGGCTAAATGTCTTGTAGATACTGTAGTCTCTTCACCATTTTGGTAGCGAATGTGGGCGTAATGTGGATTAGCTTGCAGGAGCTCTACCTCTTCCACTAAAGGATCCGTCTTGTTCATCCTACGGTGACTCTTCAGGAGAACGGGTCCAGGATGACATAACCAAGTGGGCACGGAGGCTCCCGTAGAGGAACGACGTGAATAGTTGAGGAGTCTTTCATGAGGGGTTGCATTAGTAGCTGTGCACAGCAGTGATCTAATAGAGTGAAGAGCATCAGGTAGGACAGTTTGCCAGTGTTGAACAGGTAGATTGCGCGACTTTAATGTCATTGTAACTGCCTTCCATATAGTACCATTGAACCGCTCCACTTGACCATTGCCTTGAGGGTTGTAGCTTGTTGTTCTGCTGCAGGCAATACCTTTGCTAGCCAAAAAACTCCTGAAGTTCGTTACTCATGAACGAGGATCCCCTGTCTGAATGGATATAAGCTGGCATACCAAAAATAGAGAACAACTGTGAAAGACAACTAATAACAGTTGAAGCAGCCATATTTGCACAGGGGAATACAAAGGGAAACCTTGAATATTCATCTACTATGTTAAGGAAATACCTATTCTGATTTGTGCTTGGTAGAGGTCCTTTGAAATCTATATTCAATCTTTCGAAAGGCTGGGTGGATTTTATGAGATGAGTCTTCTCTGGCTGATGAAAGTTTGGCTTGCACTCTGCACATACTCTGCATGCTCTGATCACTTGTCGCACATCTTCCACTGAGTAGGGCATGTTCTTTGATTTGACAAAATGGTACAGGCGTGTAACTCCTGGGTGACACAAAGCCTTGTGGAGAGCTGAGAGTGATTGCAAATCATGACATGCTGCTCCACAGTGGGACCTAGAGAATGCATCAGGTGAGATGTTCTCTTGACCCGGTCGGTACAGAATATCAAAGTCATAACACGATAGTTCCATCCTCCAGCGTAATATCTTGTCATTCTTTATCCTACTTTTGTGCCTCTTGTCGAACATATACATCACGGACCGTTGGTCAGTCCTTATGGTGAAATGTCTACCAGTTAAATAATGCCTCCAGTGGCGAACTGCTTCTATGATGGCCTGGGCTTCCTTTTCTACAGCAGCATAACATTTCTCTGATCCTTGAAAAGTTCTCGAAAAGAAGGCTACTGGTCGTCCTGCCTGAGATAAGACTGCAGCAATGGCAATGTCAGATGCATCCGTTTCCACTTCGAATGGTAGGGACTCATCAATGGCTTGAACTACTGAGTTTTCAATGTCCTGTTTGAGAGTATGGAAAGCGGCTTCTGCTTCCTTTGTCACAGGAAATGTGGTAGCACTCAATGGGCGGACTTTACTTGAATAGTTGTAGATCCATTGTGAGTAATAAGCAAAGAGACCAAGAGTTCTTCGGAGTGACTTTTTGTCTTGAGGCATTGGAAGTTCCCGTAGAGGTCGTAGTCGTTCAGGGTCTGGGAATATTGAACCTCCTTCCACTACATAACCAAGGATGCTAAGCCTTTTAGTTGAAAAAGTGCACTTTTCCTCATTGTAACTGATATTTTTCTTCTTGGCGGCTTCCAAAAACTTATCAAGGTTTGCATCATGTTCCTCCTGGGTCTTGCCACAAATGGTAACATTATCTAAATACGCGTAGGTTCCCATGAGTTGCTCTTCCTGAATGAGTGAATCCATAATTCGTTGGAAGCAGGCTACCCCATTGGTGACTCCAAAAGGGACTCTGGTAAACTGATACAGGCCATCACTAGCCTGAAACGCTGTGTATGGTTTATCTTCATTCCTTATAGGGACTTGATGATAGGCACTCTGCAGATCAATTGTGCTAAACACGTAGTACTGAGCAATTTTGTTCACTGTATCGTCAATTCGAGGTAGAGGGTACCCATCAAGAAGTGTAAATTTGTTGATTGTCTCAGAGTAATCGATAGCCAGTCTCCGTTTCCTATAACCATCTTTAACAACAACAACCTGTGCACGCCAAGGGGAATCACTCGGTTCTATAATACCCTCCTTCAGCAGCCTCTGAGTTTCTTTCTCAATGAACATCCGATCCTCATAAGAATAGCGGCGTGACTTAGCTGATATAGGATGGCAATCCGCGGTAAGATTTGCAAACAGCTTTGGTGGGTCTACCCTTAAAGTGCTAAGTCCACAGACAACAAGAGGAGGCAGTTCACCTCCATATGTTAAGGTGACACTACCATGCAGCTTCTGAAAGTCCTGACCAAGGATAACATCAGAGCACAGTTGTGGCAGAATAGCTAAATGTACATCTTGATAATCCTTTCCATTAACTCTGAGATTTACCTTACAAAACCCTAAGGTCTGAATAGAGAGAGATGTTGATGCCATGGAAACGGTACCTGATGAGTGATGTAGAGTCAAGGAGAGCCGTTTAACTAAGTCAAGGTTGATGAAACTCTCTGAGCTGCCACTATCAATAAGACCATCTACTTCTGTTCCTTTGATGAATACTTTCACAACTGCCTTTGACAGTGAATTTGGAGTAGCCGCAGAAGTCACTGTTGCTAGAGTCGCATGATCACTGGAATGTGTGGAGGCACTAGCTCTTGTTGATGCATTAGCACGACATACTTTAGCAAAGTGACCTTTCTTGTGGCATTTATGGCACATTGCTTCACGAGCAGGACACTTTGGACGTGGATGTCTTGAAAAACCACAAAAGAAACACACCGTACCTGCTGCTGCTGTCACTGAGGCAGGTTCCCCAGTAACTTCATTGCAAGAGTCTTGGTCAGGAATTGCAGCACTTACCACTCGAGAAGGCTGAGTGGTACTGTATACTTCAGAATTCTTCTGGGCTGAATCTAGAGCTCTTGCCTGGTCAAAGGCAGCGGCTAAGTCGAGAGTTTTATTCTCCAATAAACGCTGCCTTATTATTGGTGATTGCAGGCCACTGATAAAAGCATCCCTGATGGACTCTTCACAATACTGAGCAGCTGTCACTGCTTGGAAGTGACAGTCCTTACCTAAAATTTTCAGTGCTTGAAAGTATTCCTCTAAGGACTCATCAATCTGCTGGCGGCGAGTTGCAAGGCGATAGCGTGCAAAGATTTCATTTGTAGGTTTAATATACTGAGACTTGAGGGTTTTGATAGCATCTTCGTAGGTATTACACTCAGAAATAGCCTCATATATCTTAGGTGACACAAAATTGATGAGCAGACTTAGTTTATCTAGATCTTCTTTAGGAAGGGCTCCCAAGAAGTTTTCGAAAGTCTTAAACCAGTGCTTCCATTCCTGAGCAGCCGTTGATAAGCTGGGGTCACAGTCTAGCCTCTCAGGTTTCAGTAAACGCTCCATGTTGTGATGTAGTCTAGCGCAGGATCACCACCAGGTAGCCCAGGATTCTATGTTCAATAAATTGTTGTGATAGAAACACAGGCCTTATCTCTAGGCTTTATTGAACATAGAATCTTCATAGTACTTCTGCAACAACAAAATATAATGACTAGTACATCTAATAATGGCTTCTACAGGGATGGTGATGTCTTGCATATGTCAAGAGAAAAGTTATAACTACAGGCCACATATTTAAACTCACCATGTAATCTGCATCGCTGATAAATGGATAAAGTAGGAGAGAATCACACACCATGTGTTGGTGCCCATGACACACACCAAACTGTTGTTGTTGTTAAGGGCCCCTAGAGGTGGTGCAGTATTATCCTGCTGCTGCTCCCCACAGGACCAGTATCACTACACACTGTTGTTTCATGATTGCATTAATTTTTTCAACAGAACCTAATTTGGATATTTAACTCAGTCTAACCAGAATGAGAACAAAGCAGAAAAAAATTAGCCACTTCCCAATGAATTGGCGAAATAGTCATAATGGTCATTATGGATGTAATACTAATGTGTACCATAATATTTGGTAAGCCTCCTGCCCCTATAGAGTAACAACAATGTATGTGCCAGAAATTACATGCACGAGCATAAATATTATTTTCATACATGTAATCTGGGTAAGATGCGACTATGATAATTATTACTCTCCAATATTTGTTACATCTCTGAGGTAAGAGGGACTTAAGTCACAATAGATCACAGGAAAGTGGTTCCTCCGACACCCCCCCCACAACACCCCCCCACAACACCCCCCCCCACAACACCCTCCCCCCCACAACAACACCCCACAACACCCCCCCACAACACCCCCCACAACACCCCCCCACAACACCCCCCACAACACCCCCCCCCACAACAACACCCCCACAACAACACCCCCACAACACCCCCCACAACATCCCCCCACAACACCCCCCCCCCCCCCCACAACACCCCCCCCCCCACAACACCCCCCCCCCACAACACCCCCCCCCCCACAACCCCCCCCCCCCCCAACACACCCCCCCCCCCCACCAACCCCCCCCCCCCCCCCACAACACTTACACTAAGCGGGACCTAAACTTTTATATTAATATTTACGAAAACCAGAACTCTGATAAAATTTCATTGGTGGACTGTATTGTTTGTGAATTGACTGAATATGTGTTAGTGCCTATTACACTTAGTGCCTATTACACTTAGTGCCTATTACACTTAGTGCCTATTACACTTAGTGCCTATTACACTTAGTACCTATTACACTTAGTGCCTATTACACTTAGTACCTATTACACTTAGTGCCTATTACACTTAGTGCCTATTACACTTAGTAACTATTACACTTAGTACCTATTACACTTAGTGCCTATTACACTTAGTACGTATTACACTTAGTGCCTATTACAATTAGTACCTATTACACTTAGTACCTATTACACTTAGTGCCTATTACACTTAGTAACTATTACATTTAGTGCCTATTACAATTAGTACCTATTACACTTAGTACCTATTACACTTAGTGCCTATTACACTTAGTAACTATTACACTTAGTACCTATTACACTTAGTGCCTATTACACTTAGTACCTATTACACTTAGTGCCTATTACACTTAGTACCTATTACACTTAGTACCTATTACACTTAGTGCCTATTACACTTAGTACCTATTACACTTAGTACCTATTACATTTAGTGCCTATTACACTTAGTACCTATTACACTTAGTGCCTATTACACTTAGTAACTATTACACTTAGTGCCTATTACACTTAGTACCTATTACACTTAGTGCCTATTACACTTAGTACCTATTACACTTAGTACCTATTACACTTAGTGCCTATTACACTTAGTACCTATTACACTTAGTGCCTATTACACTTAGTACCTATTACACTTAGTGCCTATTACACTTAGTACCTATTACACTTAGTGCCTATTACACTTAGTACCTATTACACTTAGTGCCTATTACACTTAGTGCCTATTACACTTAGTACCTATTACACTTAGTGCCTATTACACTTAGTAACTATTACACTTAGTGCCTATTACACTTAGTACCTATTACACTTAGTACCTATTACACTTAGTACGTATTACACTTAGTGCCTATTACACTTAGTAACTATTACACTTAGTACCTATTACACTTAGTAACTATTACACTTAGTACCTATTACATTTAGTAACTATTACACTTAGTAACTATTACACTTAGTAACTATTACACTTAGTACCTATTACACTTAGATTGCCACTATTAGCAGTAACTGTTACCGTGTTCTATTACACTTGGTAACTATTGCATAGTACCTATTACATGTTAACTGTGCATGGTACCTATTACGCTTAGTAACATTACATGGTACCTATTGCATGGTGCCTGTGCGCCAGTAACTATTGCACTTAGTAACTATTACATGAGTACCTGTGCATGATAGTTATTGCATGGTGCCTATTACATGGTGCCTATTACGCCAGTAAACTGTACTGCTTGAAGTAACTGTACACTTGATAACTGTACATGGTACTGCATGGTACGTATTGCACTTGGGTGCCTATTACATGAAGTAACTGTACATGGTACCTGTCACCATGATAACTATTACACTTAGTGCCTATTACACTTAGTAACTATTACACTTAGTGCCTATTACACTTAGAACCTATTACACTTAGTAACTATTACACTTAGTAACTATTAAACTTAGTGCCTATTACACTTAGTGCCTATTACACTTAGTAACTATTACACTTAGTAACTATTACACTTAGTACCTATTACACTTAGTACTTATTACACTTAGTAACTATTACACTTAGTGCCTATTACACTTAGTGCCTATTACACTTAGTAACTATTACACTTAGTAACTATTACACTTAGTAACTATTACACTTAGTAACTTTTACACTTAGTAACTATTACACTTAGTACCTATTACACTTAGTGCCTATTACACTTAGTACCTATTACACTTAGTAACTATTACACTTAGTACCTATTACACTTAGTACCTATTACACTTAGTGCCTATTACACTTAGTGCCTATTACACTTAGTACCTTTTGCACTTAGTAACTATTACACTTAGTGCCTATTACACTTAGTAACTATTACACTTAGTACCTATTACACTTAGTACCTATTACACTTAGTGCCTATTACACTTAGTAACTATTACACTTAGTACCTATTACACTTAGTAACTATTACACTTAGTACCTATTACACTTAGTAACTATTACACTTAGTACCTATTACACTTAGTACCTATTACACTTAGTAACTATTACACTTAGTACCTATTACACTTAGTACCTATTACACTTAGTACCTATTACACTTAGTGCCTATTACACTTAGTACCTATTACACTTAGTGCCTATTACACTTAGTACCTATTACACTTAGCGCCTATTACACTTAGTACCTATTACACTTAGTGCCTATTACACTTAGTACCTATTACACTTAGTGCCTATTACACTTAGTACATATTACACTTAGTAACTATTACACTTAGTAACTATTACACTTAGTACCTATTACACTTAGTACCTATTACACTTAGTAACTATTACACTTAGTGCCTATTACACTTAGTAACTATTACACTTAGTAACTATTACACTTAGTACCTATTACACTTAGTAACTATTACACTTAGTACCTATTACACTTAGTAACTATTACACTTAGTACCTATTACACTTAGTAACTATTACACTTAGTACCTATTACACTTAGTACCTATTACACTTAGTAACTATTACACTTAGTGCCTATTACACTTAGTACCTATTACACTTAGTGCCTATTACACTTAGTACCTATTACACTTAGTAACTATTACACTTAGTAACTATTACACTTAGTACCTATTACACTTAGTAATTATTACACTTAGTGCCTATTACACTTAGTGCCTATTACACTTAGTAACTATTACACTTAGTAACTATTACACTTAGTAACTATTACACTTAGTACCTATTACACTTAGTACGTATTACACTTAGTGCCTATTACACTTAGTAACTATTACACTTAGTACCTATTACCTTGTAGTGCTTCATGCACACTTAGTACCTGTGCACTTAATTGCCTATTACACTTAGTAGTGTACATGAGTACCTATTACATGTGCCTATTACATATTTCCTATTACACCTAGTGCCTGTGCATAGTGCCTATTACATGAGTACCTATTACGCCAGTACCTAACCATGTTGCCTATTACTTAGTACCTATTACACTTAGTAACTATTACACTTAGTACCTATTACATGGTAACTATTGCAGCAGTACCTGTGCACTTAGTAACTATTACACTTAGTACCTATTACACTTAGAGCCTATTACACTTAGTAATTATTACACTTAGTGCCTATTACCTTGGTACTGTACACTTAGTAACTATTACATGGTAACTATTACATAGTGCCTATTACACTAAGTGCCTGTACTATAATCAACTTCAACCCCACGCTTGAAAATACTTCATCACCGCCAGTAGCTTCAATGTTACGTAGTAACTATTACACTTGGTAACTAATGCACTTAGTACCTGTACATGATTATTACATGGTGCCAGTGCATGGTACCTATTACATGGTGCCTGTTACATAGTACCTGTTACGCGTTGCCTATTGTAGTAGTTATTGCATGGTGCCAGTGCACATAGTGATTATTGCATGGTGCCTATTGCACTTGGTGCCTCTTGCACTTGGTGCCTGTGCATGGTGCCTGTGCACTTGGTGCCTGTTGCGCCCAGTGCCTGTGCATATTAACTGTGCATGGTACCTATTGCATGATACCTATTACATGAGTACCTGTGCACTTGAATTGCCTATTACATAGTACCTGTGCATGATAACTATTACATGGTAACTATTACCTTGGTGCCTATTGCATGAGTACCTGTTACGCCAGTAGCTATTACTTAGTGCCTATTACATGGTGCCTATTACACTTAGTACCTATTACATGGTGCCTGTGCACTTGTTAGTAACTATTACACTTAGTAACTATTACACTTAGTACCTGCATGCATAGTACATTGTAGTATATTACACTTAATGCCTGTTACATGGTGCCTATTGCATAGTACCTAGTGCTACATAGTACCTATTACACTTGGTGCCTATTACGCTTAATTCACCTATTACATGTACCTATTACACTTGGTGCCTGTTTCATGGTGCCTATTACGCCAGTGCCCTGTTACCACCCGGTGCCTATTCACCGCTTCGGGGTGCCTATTACGCCCAAGTAAAGCTTCTTACGCTTGGTACCTGTGCATGGTACTGTGCGTGGTACCTGTTGTAGTAGCTTCATTACGCCCAGTACCTATTACGCCCAGTGCCTGTTGAGCCCAGTACCTCATTACATGGTGCCTGTATTCCACTTCAGTACCTATTACGCCAGTGCTGTGCATGGTACCTGTGCATGGTGCCTGTACATAGTGCTTATTACGCCCAGTAGCTATTGCACTTGGTGCCTGTGCACTTGGTAATATTGCATGGTGCCTGTTACTTGGAACCTGTACGCTTGGTAACTGTGCATGGTAGCCTGTTAAACAGTTGCCTATTACACTTAGTGCCTATTACACTTAGTAACTATTACACTTAGTACCTATTACACTTAGTACCTATTACACTTAGTAACTATTACACTTAGTGCCTATTACACTTGAATTATATTACATATTAGCTATTACATAGTAACTATTACACTTAGTGCCTATTACACTTAGTACCTATTACACTTAGTACCTATTACACTTAGTAACTATTACACTTAGTACCTATTACACTTAGTAACTATTACACTTAGTACCTATTACACTTAGTACCTATTACACTTAGTGCCTATTACGCCGGTGCCTATTACATAGTGCCTTTGCATGGTAACTATTACGCCCAGTGCCTGCCACATATTGTATTACCTTAGTACCTGTGCACTTGTACCTGTACATGGTGCCATGCATGATGACTCTGCACTTGGCTGCCTACTGCACTTAGTGCCTGTGCAGCAGGTACCTATTGCATGGTAACTGTACATGGTAACTGTACATGGTAACTGTACATGGTAACTGTACATGTGCCTGTGCACTTGGTGCCTATTGCACTTAGTGCCCTATTACCACTTCGCGCCTATTACCTTGGTGCCTGTTACACTTGGTGCCCCTGTGCACACTTGTACTTAGTAACTATTACACTTAGTACCTATTACACTTAGTACCTATTACACTTAGTACCTATTACACTTAGTGCCTATTACACTTAGTACCTATTACACTTAGTAACTATTACACTTAGTAACTATTACACTTAGTGCCTATTACACTTAGTACCTATTACACTTAGTAACTATTACACTTAGTACCTATTACACTTAGTGCCTATTACACTTAGTACCTATTACACTTAGTACCTATTACACTTAGTAACTATTACACTTAGTGCCTATTACACTTAGTACCTATTACACTTAGTAACTATTACACTTAGTAACTATTACACTTAGTGCCTATTACACTTAGTGCCTATTACACTTAGTAACTATTACACTTAGTAACTATCACACTTAGTAACTATTACACTTAGTAACTATTACACTTAGTAACTATTACACTTAGTACCTATTACACTTAGTGCCTATTACACTTAGTACTTATTACACTTAGTAACTATTACACTTAGTGCCTATTACACTTAGTGCCTATTACACTTAGTAACAATTACACTTAGTAACTATTACACTTAGTAACTATTACACTTAGTAACTATTACACTTAGAACCTATTACACTTAGTTGCCTATTACACTTAGTACCTATTACACTTAGTACCTATTACACTTAGTACCTATTACACTTAGTAATTATTACACTTAGTGCCTATTACACTTAGTAATTATTACACTTAGTGCCTATTACACTTAGTACCTATTGCACTTAGTGCCTATTACACTTAGTAATTATTACACTTAGTGCCTATTACACTTAGTACCTATTACACTTAATACCTATTACACTTAGTGCCTATTACATTTAGTACCTATTACACTTAGTACCTATTACACTTAGTACCTATTACACTTAGTGCCTATTACACTTAGTACCTATTACACTTAGTGTCTATTACACTTAGTAACTATTACACTTAGTGCCTATTAAACTTAGTACCTATTACACTTAGTAACTATTACACTTAGTAACTATTACACTTAGTGCCTATTACACTTAGTAACTATTAAACTTAGTGCCTATTACACTTAGTGCCTATTACACTTAGTAACTATTACACTTAGTAACTATTACACTTAGTAACTATTACACTTAGTACCTATTACACTTAGTGCCTATTACACTTAGTACTTATTACACTTAGTAACTATTACACTTAGTGCCTATTACACTTAGTAACTATTACACTTAGTAACTTTTACACTTAGTAACTATTCCACTTAGTACCTATTACACTTAGTGCCTATTACACTTAGTACCTATTACACTTAGTAACTATTACACTTAGTACCTATTACACTTAGTACCTATTACACTTAGGGCCTATTACACTTAGTGCCTATTACACTTAGTACCTTTTACACTTAGTAACTATTACACTTAGTGCCTATTACACTTAGTAACTATTACACTTAGTACCTATTACACTTAGTACCTATTACACTTAGTGCCTATTACACTTAGTAACTATTACACTTAGTGCCTACTACACTTAGTACCTATTACACTTAGTAACTATTACACTTAGTACCTATTACACTTAGTACCTATTACACTTAGTAACTATTACACTTAGTACCTATTACACTTAGTACCTATTACACTTAGTAACTATTACACTTAGTAACTATTACGCTTAGTACCTATTACACTTAGTGCCTTTTACACTTAGTGCCTATTACACTTAGTACCTATTACACTTAGTGCCTATTACACTTAGTACCTATTACACTTAGTGCCTATTACACTTAGTACATATTACACTTAGTACCTATTACACTTAGTGCCTATTACACTTAGTACGTATTACACTTAGTGCCTATTAAACTTAGTACCTATTACACTTAGTACCTATTACACTTAGTACCTATTACACTTAGTACGTATTACACTTAGTGCCTATTGCACTTAGTAACTATTACACTTAGTACCTATTACACTTAGTAACTATTACACTTAGTACCTATTACACTTAGTACCTATTACACTTAGTAACTATTACACTTAGTACCTATTACACTTAGTACCTATTACACTTAGTAACTATTACACTTAGTGCCTATTACACTTAGTAACTATTACACTTAGTAACTATTACACTTAGTACCTATTACACTTAGTAACTATTACACTTAGTAACTATTACACTTAGTACCTATTACACTTAGTAACTATTACACTTAGTAGCTATTACACTTAGTACTTATTACACTTAGTACCTATTACACTTAATAACTATTACACTTAGTGCCTATTACACTTAATACCTATTACACTTAGTGCCTATTACACTTAGTGCCTGTTACACTTCTTACCTATTACACTTAGTAACTATTACACTTAGTAACTATTTCACTTAGTACCTATTACACTTAGTAATTATTACACTTAGTGCCTATTACACTTAGTGCCTATTACACTTAGTAACTATTACACTTAGTAACTATTACACTTAGTAACTATTACACTTAGTAACTATTACACTTAGTAATTATTACACTTAGTGCCTATTACACTTAGTGCCTATTACACTTAGTAACTATTACACTTAGTAACTATTACACTTAGTAACTATTACACTTAGTACCTATTACACTTAGTGCCTATTACACTTAGTAATTATTACACTTAGTGCCTATTACACTTAGTGCCTATTACACTTAGTGCCTATTACACTTAGTGCCTATTACACCTAGTGCCTATTACACTTAGTACCTATTACACTTAGTACCTATTACACTTAGTGCCTTTTACACTTAGTACCTATTACACTTAGTACTTATTACACTTAGTGCCTATTACACTTAGTAACTATTACACTTAGTAACTATTACACTTAGTACCTATTACACTTAGTACCTATTACACTTAGTACCTATTACACTTAGTGCCTATTACACTTAGTGCCTATTACACTTAGTACCTATTACACTTAGTGCCTATTACGCTTAGTACCTATTACATTTAGTGCCTATTACACTTAGTGCCTATTACACTTAGTAACTATTACACTTAGTGCCTATTACACTTAGTGCCTATTACACTTAGTGCCTATTACACTTAGTACCTTTTACACTTAGTGCCTATTACACTTAGTACCTATTACACTTAGTAACTATTACACTTAGTGCCTATTACACTTAGTACCTATTACACTTAGTAACTATTACACTTAGTAACTATTACACTTAGTGCCTATTACACTTAGTGCCTATTACACTTAGTAACTATAACACTTAGTAACTATCACACTTAGTAACTATTACACTTAGTAACTATTACACTTAGTAACTATTACACTTAGTACCTATTACACTTAGTGCCTATTACACTTAGTACTTATTACACTTAGTACCTTTTACACTTAGTGCCTATTACACTTAGTAACTATTACACTTAGTGCCTATTACACTTAGTACCTATTACACTTAGTGCCTATTACACTTAGTACCTTTTACACTTAGTGCCTATTACACTTAGTACCTATTACACTTAGTAACTATTACACTTAGTGCCTATTACACTTAGTACCTATTACACTTAGTAACTATTACACTTAGTGCCTATTACACTTAGTAACTATTACACTTAGTAACTATTACACTTAGTAACTATTACACTTAGTAACTATTACACTTAGTACCTATTACACTTAGTGCCTATTACACTTAGTACCTATTACACTTAGTAACTATTACACTTAGTACCTATTACACTTAGTACCTATTACACTTAGTGCCTATTACACTTAGTAATTATTACACTTAATGCCTGTTACACTTAGTGCCTATTACACTTAGTACCTATTACACTTAGTGCCTATTACACTTAGTACCTATTACACTTAGTACCTATTACACTTAGTGCCTATTACACTTAGTACCTATTACACTTAGTACCTAATACACTTAGTTCCTATTTCACTTAGTACCTATTACACTTAGTGCCTATTTCACTTAGTGCCTATTACACTTAGTGCCTATTACACTTAGTACCTATTACACTTAGTGCCTATTACACTTAGTGCCTATTACACTTAGTAACTATTACACTTAGTAACTGTTACACTTAGTACCTATTACACTTAGTACCTATTACACTTAGTAACTATTACACTTAGTAACTATTACACTTAGTACCTATTACACTTAGTGCCTATTACACTTAGTACCTATTACACTTAGTGCCTATTACACTTAGTACCTATTACACTTAGTACCTATTACACTTAGTACCTATTACACTTAGTGCCTATTACACTTAGTAACTATTTCACTTAGTGCCTATTACACTTAGTACCTATTACACTTAGTGCCTATTACACTTAGTACCTTTTACACTTAGTGCCTATTACACTTTGTACCTATTACATTTAGTAACTATTACACTTAGTGCCTATTACACTTAGTACCTATTACACTTAGTAACTATTACACTTAGTAACTATTAAACTTAGTGCCTATTACACTTAGTGCCTATTACACTTAGTAACTATTACACTTAGTAACTATTACACTTAGTACCTATTACACTTAGTGCCTATTACACTTAGTACTTATTACACTTAGTAACTATTACACTTAGTGCCTATTACACTTAGTGCCTATTACACTTAGTAACTATTACACTTAGTAACTATTACACTTAGTAACTTTTACACTTAGTAACTATTACACTTAGTGCCTATTACACTTAGTGGCTATTACACTTAGTACCTATTACACTTAGTGCCTATTACACTTAGTACCTATTACACTTAGTGCCTATTACACTTAGTACCTATTACACTTAGTGCCTATTACACTTAGTACCTATTACACTTAGTGCCTATTACACTTAGTACCTATTACACTTAGTACCTATTACACTTAGTACCTATTACACTTAGTGCCTATTACACTTAGTACCTATTACACTTAGTGCCTATTACACTTAGTACCTATTACACTTAGTACCTATTACACTTAGTGCCTATTACACTTAATGCCTATTACACTTAGTGCCTATTACACTTAATGCCTATTACACTTAGTGCCTATTACACTTAGTACCTATTACACTTAGTACCTATTACACTTGGTACCTACTACACTTAGTACCTATTACACTTAGTGCCTATTACACTTACTATTTAGACTACAGGTGGAACACACCCTAACACTACCTCGACACCTAGAAATTACGAAGGCCAACCTAAAACTACTGTACAAAATAGATGAGTGTTACTTATCCAAGGCGTGTTGCAGGGGAACCACCGGGGTCCTTCAGTTTTTCCAATCTTACCCCTCCATTGTCGTAATTTTACAAAAATTTGCTTTCACTTCTGCAGTAGAGGACATTACTGCATTATTTAAGGTGGCTGTCCAGTGCCTTCTTGAACACAGTCAGGGGTCGATTGGTAATCCCCCTTATGTATGCTGAGAGGCAGTTGAACAGTCTTGGGTCCCCGACACTTATTGTGTTGTGTATAGTATTTAGAAAACTGGTATATTGATAGTTCTCGGGCTCCTGACACCATACAATAAGTGTCAGGGGCCCGAGACTATTCAACTGCCTCCCAGCATACATAAGGGAGATTACCAACAGACCCCTGGCAGTCTTTAAGCTGGCACTGGACAAGCACCTAAAGTCGGTTCCTGACCAGCCGGGCTGTGGCTCGTACGTTGGTTTGCGTGCAGCCAGCAGTAACAGCCTGGTTGATCAGGCTCTGATCCACCAGGAGGCCTGGTCACAGACCGGGCCGCGGGGGCGTTGACCCCCGGAACTCTCTCCAGGTAAACTCCAGTTTCCCCAGTCCACATGGTAAGTGTTCTCTAAAACCAGTGTAACCTGCTAAGCGAGACTCTGGGACCATTACTGAATTATTGATGCTGAAAGTAATTGATTTGTGTTCACTTGTGCCAAGTTCCTCTGTAATCTCTAACTTAATAACAAGGTTATCTTTGTTAGCCAGAACCAGGTCAAGCAGGTTATTTCCCCCTAGTTGCTTCTGTTAACAATTACTTAACCTGGAGTTTACCTGGAGAGAGTAAACTCCAGGTTAAGTAATTGTTAACAGAAGCAACTAGGGGGAAATAACCTGCTTGACCTGGTTCTGGCTAACAAAGATAACCTTGTTATTAAGTTAGAGATTACAGAGGAACTTGGCACAAGTGAACACAAATCAACTACTTTCAGCATCAATAATTCAGTAATGGTCCCAGAGTCTCGCTTAGCAGGTTACACTGGTTTTAGAGAACACTTACCATGTGGACTGGGGAAACTGGAGTTTACCTGGAGTAATCTTGAATTACCTCCAAGAAGTCGTTTAACTCAAGATTCCCAGTCAATGGATTCCAATATGATTAAAGTGAAAGTCTCCTGGAATTACTACCTGGAGGGCTACCTGGAGGGCATTCCGGGGATCAGCGTCCCCGCGGCCCGGGCCATGACCAGGCCTTCTGATGGATCAGGGCCTGATCAATGAGGCTGTTACTGCTGGCCGTTAGTAGTCCAATGTACGAACCACAATACGAACACTACGAACCACAGTACGAACTACATTATTGTGCTTTGTGGTATTAACAAGCTCCTCCCAGTCTCCCTTGGTTCCTATACAAATTTGGAGGATGGTACCTGGAGTTTACCTGGAGAGAGTTCCGGGGGTCAACGCCCCCGCGGCCCGGTCTGTGACCAGCGCTCATGGTGGGTCAGGGCCTGATCAACCAGGCTGTTACTGCTGGCTGCACGCAATCCAACGTACGAGCCACAGCCCGGCTGGTCAGGTACCGACTTTAGGTGCTTGTCCAGTGCCAGCTTGAAGACTGCCAGGGGTCTGTTGGTAATCCCCCTTATGTATGTATGCTGGGAGGAAGTTGAACAGTCTTGGGCCCCTGACACTTATTGTGTTGTCTCTTAACGTGCTAGTGACACCCCTGCTTTTCATTGGGGGATGTTGCATCGTCTGCCGAGTCTTTTGCTTTCGTAGTGAGTGATTTTCGTGTGCAAGTTCGGTACTAGTCCCTCTAGGATTTTCCAGGTGTATATAATCATGTATCTCTCCCGCCTGCGTTCCAGGGAATACAGGTTCAGGAACTTCAAGCGCTCCCAGTAACTGAGGTGTTTTATCTCCGTTATGTGTGCCATAAAGGTTCTCTGTACATTTTCTAGGTCAGCAATTTCACCTGCCTTGAAAGGTGCTGTTAGTGTGCAGCAATATTCCAGCCTAGAGAGAACAAGCGACCTGAAGAGTGTCATCATAGGCTTGGCATTCCTAGTTTTGAAGGTTCTCATTATCCATCCTGTCATTTTTTTTAGCAGATGCGATTGATACAATGTTATGGTCCTTGAAGGTGAGTTCCTATGACATGATCACTCCCAGGTCTTTGACGTTGGTTTTTCACTCTATTTTGTGGAAGGAATTTGTTTTGTACTCTGATGAAGTTTTAATTTCCTCCTGTTTACCATATCGGAGTAATTGAAATTTCTCATCGTTGAACTTCATATTGTTTTCTGCAGCCCACTGAAAGATTTGGTTGATGTCCGCCTTGAGCCTTGCAGTATCTGCAATGGAAGACACTGTCATGCAGAATCGGGTGTCATCTGCAAAGGAAGACACGGTGCTGTGGCTGACATCCTTGTCTATGTCAGATATGAGGATGAGAAACAAGATGGGAGATAGTACTGTGCCTTGCGGAACAGAGCTTTTCACCGTAGCTGCCTCAGACTTTACTCTGTTGACTACTACTCTTTGTGTTTTGTTTGTGAGGAAATTATAGATCCATCTACCAACTTTTCTTGTTATTCCTTTTGTGCACTATTACGCCATGGTCACACTTGTCGAAGGCTTCTGCAAAGTCTGTGTATATTACATCTGCATTCTTTTTGTCTTCTAGTGCATCTAGGACCTTGTCGTAGTGATCCAGTAGTTGGGACAGACAGGAGCGACCTGCTCTAAACCCATGTTGCCCTGGGTTGTGTAATTGATGGGTTTCTAGATGGGTGGCGATCTTGCTTCTTAGGACCCTTTCAAAGATTTTTATGTTATGGGATTCTAGTGCTATCGGTCTGTAGTTCTTTGCTATTATTGCTTTACTGCCCCCTTTGTGGAGTGGGGCTATGTCTGTTGTTTTTAGTAACTGTAGGACGACCCCCGTGTCCATGCTCCCTCTCCATAGGATGGTAAAAGCTCATGATAGGGGCTTCTTGCAGTTCTTGATGAACACGGAGTTCCATGAGTCTGGCCCTGGGGCAGAGTCCATGGGCATGTCATTTATCGCCTGTTTTAAGTCATTTGGCGTCAGGATAACGCAAGATAGGCTTGTGTTTACCAAATTCTGTGGCTCTCTCATAATAAATTCATTTAGATCTTCGACTCTGAGTTCAGTTAGCGGCTTGCTAAAACCTAAGTCATATTGGGACTTGAGTAGCTCACTCATTTTCTTGCTGTCATCTCTGTAGGACCCATCTTGTTTACGTAGGGGCCCAATACTGGATGTTGTTCTCCACTTTGATTTGGCATAAGAAAAGAAATACTTTGGGTTTCTTTCGATTTCATTTATGGCTTTTAGTTATTCCCACGATTCCTGACTCCTATAAGCTTCATTTAGCTTTAGTTCGATGTTTGCTATTTCTCTGACCAGTGACTCCCTACGCATTTCAGATATATTGGCCTCTTTTAGCCGCTCTGTTATTCTTTTCCGTCGCCTGTAAAGAGAGCGCCTGTCTTTTTCTATTTTACATCTACTCCTCCTTTTTCTTAAAGGAATAAGCCTTGTGCATACATCGAGTGCCACCGAGTTAATCTGTTCTAGGCATAAGTTGGGGTCTGTGTTGCTTAGTCTATCTTCCCAGCTTATATCGTTTAGGACTTGGTTTACTTGGTCCCACTTTATGTTCTTGTTATTGAAGTTGAATTTGGTGAATGCTCCCACGTGACTAATCTCATTTTATCGGTCTGTGGCTCCACGCATACATGTCTGAACTTCGATTATGTTGTGATCCGAGTATATTGTTTTTGATATGGTGACATTTCGTATCAGATCATCATTGTTAGTGAAGATGAGGTCCAGTGTATTCTCCAGTCTAGTAGGCTCTATTATTTGCTGGTTTAAGTTGAATTTTGTGCAGAGATTGAAAAGCTCGTCTGTGTGTGAGTTCTCATCAGAACTGCCTCCTGGTGTTATCACTGCAACAACATTATTTGCTATATTCCTCCATTTTAGGTGCCTTAAGTTCCTCCGAAAATTATACCCAGACTATGAATATCTTCTTTAAGTCCGATAATGGTGTTGTATCACTGGAGTTCATAATTTCAGTCATAATAATGAGGGAAGTGATACATGTGATGATAGTGATGAGTGTATTAAAAGTGGAGAGGTGAGTGCGAGGGATAGTGTCACCTTCCATACATTCACAGACAAAGACTCCCAAGAGGTCTCCACAGTGGAAGTGCACTTAAGACACTCATGGATAAGGATAATACTGATGATATTGTTGTGATAGAAACACAGGCCTTATCTCTAGGCTTTATTGAACATAGAATCTTCATAGTACTTCTGCAACAACAAAATATAATGACTAGTACATCTAATAATAGCTTCTACAGGGATGGTGATGTCTTGCATATGTCAAGAGAAAAGTTATAACTACAGGCCACATATTTAAACTCACCATGTAATCTGCATCGCTGATAAATGGATAAAGTAGGAGAGAATCACACACCATGTGTTGGTGCCCATGACACACACCAAACTGTTGTTGTTGTTAAGGGCCCCTAGAGGTGGTGCAGTATTATCCTGCTGCTGCTCCCCACAGGACCAGTATCACTACAGGTAGGATTGCTGGTGTCTTTTTCTGTCTCATAAACATGCAAGGTTGCAGGTATCTTTTGCTACTTCTACTTACACTTAGGTCACATTACACATGCATGTACAAGCATATATATACTAGCTCCTCTGGGTTTTCTTCTATTTTCTACCTAGTTCTTGTTTATTTCTGATTATCTCCCTGAGGAAGTGGAACGGAATTCTTCCTACGCAAGCTATGAGTGTGGTAGGAGGCGACTACATGTAGATGTCGGGAGGAATGGGTTAGTTACCCCTTCTCCTGCATAAATTACTAAAGAGAAGAAAAAGAAATACTTTATAAAATTGGGATGTTTGAATGTGCGTGGATGTAGAGCAGATGGTAAGGATGAAGTGATTGCAAAGGTTATGAATGAAAGGAAGTTGGATGTCCTAGCCCAAAGCGAAACAAAGCTGAAAGGGGTAGGGGATGGTATTACTTACAACATACTCAGATTGTTGTGTCGAGTACCAGGTAAACTCCAGGTATAACATGAGCTATGTAACTGGGGAGCTCCCTAAATCCTGGACTAACAGCCTCATCATTCCAATTCCTAAGCCTAATCAACAAAATGCATTTCGCCCAATATCCCTTACTAGCTGCTTGTGTAAAACATTCGAGAGGATGATTCTTAATTGTCTTATTCACAAAATTAAGCAATTCTTGTCTCCCCGGTTGCATGGCTTCATGCATGGAAGGAGTGTGCATCATTGCATTACCACCTTTCTCACTCTGCACACTGACAGCTCATACACTACCTTCCTTGACCTTAAATCCACTTTTGATGTAGTTTTAGTTTAATATGTTTATTATGCACCCCATACCCATCATGTAGCCAACCGATATGTAATCATTAGTGAACTTGCCAGAATGAATGTTGGAGGATGGCTTCTCCGCTGGATTAAAGGTTACCTGTCCAACAGAAAGTCGTCTGTGTTGTTCCAGGGACATAGAAGTGTAACAAAAGATTTTGAATTAGGAACCCCACATGGAGGTGTGCTCAGTCCCACCCTATTCAATATTCTAATTAATGCCTTACTTAATGCTATGCCTAACCAGTCCGCTCATTATATGATTAGTTTTGCTGATGATATAATGATTCACACCACCGGATTCTCCAACACCCAAAACATCCTTAACCATGTACTAGCCTCGTGTCAAGACCTGGGGTTAATAATCTCAGGGGATAAAACAAAGATACTCAACAGGCGTCCTCCTCGGCAGAGAGGCACAGTTCATCAGATCTAGTTGCATGATGGGTCTCTTCTAGAATATGTAAGCAGATACAGGTATCTAGGCTTTGAGGTTCCACTACTTGGACCTGATGTAACGAGACTTTGTCGCCAATACAAAGAAAGGCTGAGAGCACTTAGAGTTGTGACAGGTTTTCATCCCAGGTATGGTGCTAATGTTAAAATTGTGAAAATCTTGCTTACATTAGATCATTGGTTGATTATGCTGCGCCACCACTTGCACTCGTGTCTGACTGGAAGCTTGAAGGGCTGCAAAATGAAGCAATGAGGATCATCATAGGATGCCCTTGTACTGCCAAAATTTAAAAAATGCGGAAAGAACTTAATATTCCAAGTATTGGAGATCGTGTTACTGAAAGAAATATCCACATTGGGGTCAATATGCTTAGGTTAGCCCATTCAAACCCCTGCACAGAAGCCCTCCAAACTTTCCTCGGCACTGGTGAACATCCTTCCAGATGGATCGAAAAACTGGAACCGACCTCCTCATGAACCAGCTACATGATCTATATCAAGTTAGGCAACAGAGGCACTTCCTTGCTCCATGAGATATTACCTCATTCCAAACTACCATTGCTCCATTTCCCCCCAAAACTCATCTTAAATCATAACCAAAGCTTCGTCTTGGTGTCAAATATGATGCCTTAAGCTGTATTGATAACTTAGCCACACAGAACATTCTGTCACAAATTATTTACGTTGATGGTTCTGTTCACCAGTCCACTGGTGCAGCTGGTAGTGCTGCTGTTGTCGTACAGAGTGATGGCTCTCATAAAGAAATTGGAGCACGCATCAATAACTGGGCCTCTACCCTTCAAACAGAACTGTTTGCCATACTCCTTCCACTCAAATGCGTCCATGTATATAAGGATGACACACTTTAATTGGTTCTATATATCTAAGGATGACACACTTTGGTTCTCTGTCATCTATAAATGCTCTCAACTCATTAAGTATAAATTGTGGCATGCTTGTGTCAGAAGCCAGACACAGGTATGGTAGGATTGTGGATAGTGGAGTCAGAGTGCACATGCTGTGGATTCCATCTCACATTGGTCTTCAGATGCATGATAGAACTGATAAACTGGCCAAGCTGTATGCTTTCAAAGATGGAGTAGATTACAATCTTGGCTTGTCAGTTAGCAGTTTGAGAACAATAATACGAAAATAACTTCAATTAAACTTTATTGACTTAAGACTCAGGGAGACTGACACCAGTCAGTCCATCTATCATCATTCTATCATGCAGGAGGAGCCACATGTCTATGGTGCATCCAACAAAATAAGCCGACTCTTGGATGTCACTACCGCCCGGCTCCGGCTGTCACTACCGCCCGGCTCCGGCTGTCACTACCGCCCGGCTCCGGCTGGGTTACAAGTATTTTAGCAGGTTAAATCACCACCACCAGATGTAGACGAAACTAAATGTAAACTTTGCCAGATGGATTATTGTCACACCCTGCGTCATTATGTACTGGAGTGCGTCACACCCTGCGTCATTATGTACTGGAGTGCGTCACACCCTACGTCATTATGTACTGGAGTGCGTCACACCCTGCGTCATTATGTACTGGAGTGCGTCACACCCTGCGTCATTATGTACTGGAGTGCGTCACACCCTGCGTCATTATGTACTGGAGTGCGTCACACCCTGCGTCATTATGTACTGGGGTGCGTCACACCCTGCGTCATTATGTACTGGAGTGCGTCACACCCTGCGTCATTATGTACTGGAGTGCGTCACACCCTGCGTCATTATGTACTGGAGTGTCACACCCTGCGTCATTATGTACTGGAGTGTGTCACACCCTGCGTCATTATGTACTGGAGTGCGTCACACCCTGCGTCATGTACTGGAGTGCGTCACACCCTGCGTCATTATGTACTGGAGTGCGTCACACCCTGCGTCATTATGTACTGGAGTGTCACACCCTGCGTTATGTACTGGAGTGCGTCACACCCTGCGTCATTATGTACTGGAGTGCGTCACACCCTGCGTCATTATGTACTGGAGTGCGTCACACCCTGCGTCATTATGTACTGGAGTGTCACACCCTGCGTTATGTACTGGAGTGCGTCACACAAATAGAGCGAAACACCAACGTCAAAGACCTGGGAGTGATCATGTCGGAGGATCTCACCTTCAAGGACCATAACATTGTATCAATCGCATCTGCTAGAAAAATGACAGGATGGATAATGAGAACCTTCAAAACTAGGGAGGCCAAGCCCATGATGACACTCTTCAGGTCACTTGTTCTATCTAGGCTGGAATATTGCTGCACACTAACAGCACCTTTCAAGGCAGGTGAAATTGCCAACCTAGAAAATGTACAGAGAACTTTCACGGCGCGCATAACGGAGATAAAACACCTCAATTATTGGGAGCGCTTGAGGTTCCTAAACCTGTATTCCCTGGAACGCAGGAGGGAGAGATACATGATTATATACACCTGGAAAATCCTAGAGGGACTAGTACCGAACTTGCACACGAAAATCACCCACTACGAAAGCAAAAGACTTGGCAGACGATGCACCATCCCCCCAATGAAAAGCAGGGGTGTCACTAGCACGTTAAGAGACCATACAATAAGTGTCAGGGGCCCGAGACTGTTCAACTGCCTCCCAGCACACATAAGGGGGATTACCAACAGACCCCTGGCAGTCTTCAAGCTGGCACTGGACAAGCACCTAAAGTCAGTTCCGGATCAGCCGGGCTGTGGCTCGTATGTTGGTTTGCGTGCAGCCAGCAGCAACAGCCTGGTTGATCAGGCTCTGATCCACCAGGAGGCCTGGTCTCAGACCGGGCCGCGGGGGCGTTGACCCCCGGAACTCTCTCCAGGTAAACTCCAGGTAAACACCCTGCGTCATTATGTACTGGAGTGCGTCACACCCTGCGTCATTATGTACTGGGGTGCGTCACACCCTGCGTCATTATGTACTGGAGTGTCACACCCTGGGTCATTATGTACTGGAGTGTGTCACATCCTGCGTCATTATGTACTGGAGTGCGTCACACCCTGCGTCATGTACTGGAGTGCGTCACACCCTGCGTCATTATGTACTGGAGTGCGTCACACCCTGCGTCATTATGTACTGGAGTGTCACACCCTGCGTTATGTACTGGAGTGCGTCACACCCTGCGTCATTATGTACTGGAGTGCGTCACACCCTGCGTCATTATGTACTGGAGTGCGTCACACCCTGCGGCATTATGTACTAGAGTGTGTCACACCCTGCGTCATTATGTACTGGAGTGCGTCACACCCTGCGTCATTATGTACTGGAATGCGTCACACCCTGCTGCACTCTAACAGCACCTTTCAAGGCAGGTGAAATTGCCGACCTAGAAAATGTACTGGAGTGTCACACCCTGCGTCATTATGTACTGGAGTGTCACACCCTGCATCATTATGTATTGGAGTGTGTCACACCCTGCGTCATTATGTACTGGAGTGTCACACCCTGCATCATTATGTACTGGAGTGTGTCATACCCTGCGTCATCATGTACTGGGGTGCGTCACACCCTGCGTCATTATGTACTGGGGTGCGTCACACCCTGCGTCATTATGTACTGGAGTGCGTCACACCCTGCGTCATTATGTACTGGGGTGCGTCACACCCTGCGTCATTATGTACTGGAGTGTGTCACACCCTGCGTCATTATGTACTGGAGTGCGTCACACCCTGCGTCATTATGTACTGGGGTGCGTCACACCCTGCGTCATTATGTATTGGAGTGTGTCACACCCTGCGTCATTATGTATTGGAGTGTGTCACACCCTGCGTCATTATGTACTGGAGTGCGTCACACCCTGCGTCATTATGTATTGGAGTGTGTCACACCCTGCGTCATTATGTACTGGAGTGCGTCACACCCTGCGTCATTATGTATTGGAGTGTCACACCCTGCGTCATTATGTACTGGAGTGCGTCACACCCTGCGTCATTATGTATTGGAGTGTGTCACACCCTGCGTCATTATGTATTGGAGTGTGTCACACCCTGCGTCATTACCTTGTATGCAGAGCATTATGGGCAGGCTTAAAATGAACTGAAGATTAACTAAGCAATCATATATTCAATGGCAAACATTATTGTAAACAGATAACAATTAAGCACAAATGAGTATTACAAAGACAGGTCATATGGTCATTTACTATGTTGCTGTGCATTCAGTAGAATGGAGTATTCTGTTAGGTAATGTAATTAAAAATAACCAAGTTCGATTGGGTCATGAGATACAATTGTTCAGTATTTATTTAGTTGAGGGCGAGTAAGTGGTTTTCAAGAAGAGACTTGAATTTATGAACAGTGTTTCTTTTATATTAACTGGTAATGAATTCCAGATTTTAGGGCCTTTTATGTGCATTGAGTTTTTGCATAGTGTGAGATGGACACGAGGAACATCAAAGAGTGATTTGTGCCTTGTGTTATGGTCATGTGTTCTGTTGAGGTTCGTAAGGAGACGTTTGAGGGGAGTGTTTATATCCGAATTAAGTGTTCTATTTATGTAGTAGGTACAATAATAAGTATGGATGTTTTGTATGGTGAGTAGGTTTAGAGTTTTGAATATTGGTGGAGTGTGCTGCCTGTAGTGGGAATTTATCATTCTGACTGCAGCTTTTTGTTGGGTAATTTTTTTTTTATATTTTATTTAGAACAATACAATACAAGAGATAGATAAAGACAATAACAGGTCTTACACAGAATAAATCATTAACAACCACACAAACATGAACTTAAGATAACACAAATATCCCTCCTCACTCATACATGAAAACCCCTACACCTATGATAACCAATAAACGACTAATTCCAAATGCAATTATTATATGATTAACAAAACACACCATAATATGCATATACTGTCACTTTGTAAATTATAAAGTAGGACACCTTATACATTAAATACAATTAACGTAATGTATTGAGAATAAGGTAAAAACAATATGTTCATCAAACACAGAATATATTAATAAACAAGGATCCAACACACTGACACCTCTACAAGCATCTAAAACATGCATATGAATAACATACATATTATTATTACAATCAAAAAGAAGCGCTAAGCCACAAGGGCTATACAGCGCTGCAATATCATACATAGAACAATGTCCCACTGCAAAATCAAACACATATATTGAGTATACTCGTCACAAACCATGAATACACATCATACGCCCAAGTTCATACACATTCACCCGCTACATACCAGGAGGCGACCCCGTTTCCACCCCTGACAGCCCATCAACGTAACACATTGTACCATCCCTACCCTGCCCCACCCACCTAATTTACAATTTTAATAAAACCTCTAATGTAAGGTCTCTATATCCCTCAGAGAATGCCCGCTCCCACCTCCTCCCATAAAGTTCTCTATTACGGCACAACGTTTTATAAACCGTAACAGCCAATACCCTCCTCTTCACCTCACTTACCCCTTTCCCCGTCATTCCCCACATAATGTAAACATAATCTACCATAATGTACCCCACAGCCCTAATAATACTTTCATCCATCCCCCCCACATCAAGACTCAATGCCCGCAGAACAGAGAAGTATTGACCACTTATCCTATGCAACACCCTGCTCAACCAACCCCTGACGCTCCCCAACCCCTCACAAAAATACACTACATGGAATGCAGAATCCTCCCCGCCACATATTCCACATACCCCCCCCTCAACCACCCGTCTAGCTCGTAAGACCACTCCCGATGGTAAAATCCCATGCAAAAACCGATACATCACCTCACGTCCACGGGGTTGTAACCTTAACCTACCAAACCTTCTCCATATACATCCCCAGTCATACATGGGGAAAATCCCCTCCACCGGAGCCACAACCCTTTCCGCTGACATCCTACACAGCCTACTTATTTTTACCTTACCCAGATCCCTAACCATCACCACTGCCCTCAAAATAGTTTCACACTCCCTCAACTCCGTCCCAGAAAACATGCGTTACAATTTATTGTGTTCCTTAACCAACCCCCCCCCCACTCACACCCTCCCTCATCACCTTCCTTTTAATGAAGATACATTTGACCCTCCTCTTTAAGTTCATTAAACCCAACCCCCCCTGACGCACAGGTAACATTACTACATTCCTTTTAAGCCAATCACAACCTGAACCCCACAAAAATTTAAAAACCCTCCTAAGTATAGTTGCAATTGCCGTCCCCGTTAAAGGGAACACGGCAGCCACATGCCAAACCTTGCTATACAATAAAACGTTAATTACAATGGCACGCTGCACAAGGGTCAAATGATAAGGCCGCAATGCTCCCAATCGACCCAGAATCCTTTCTACCAACCTGACCGAATTATTAACACGTGCAACCTCAAGATCATCTGCATAGATTAGACCACAAATTTTTAATGACATCACCCGCTTCTTTACGACTGCACTACCCCACTCGACCCTCTCCCCCCAAGTTCCTAACCCCATAACCATGGACTTCTCCGAATTTACCCTCATACCAGTTGCACATGCAAACGTGTCGACCACTCCATCTAAGGCGTTTATGGACATCCCCTCTCTAACCAATACAGTGGTATCATCTACATACCCTATGAGAACAGGCCAAACGCCCCCAGTACCCCCCCAACCCCTCCACTAACGCCCATATGGCGCTCCACCATTCTATAAAAGGGGTCCTGTATGCATGCAAATAAAAGCTGTGACATAGGACACCCCTGTCTAAGACCTCTGCCCATTACAATCCTCCCCCCTAATCTTCCATTAATCTGTACTCTCACCATTGCCCCTCTATATAACGCCTCTACCCATCCCACTATTTCTTCCCCATAGCCCTGTTTTCTAAGGATAGCTCTCAACGCCTCTCACTCCACCCTATCATAAGCTCCTTGCCAGTCTAGTGCAACCAAACCCCCCCCTTCCCCCCTTTTCCTTCCACGAAATCCCTTAAAAGACCATGTCCCACCCCCATAGACCTACCTGGCAACCCAAACTGGGTTTCCGATACAACCCTCCCTACAACACACTTGATCCTATTTCCTAAAATTTTCGCAAATAACTTATAATCCGCGCATAACAACGATATTGTTCTATAGTCCCTGAGCGAACGCTGTTCCTTACCCTTCGGTACCAAAACAACTACAGCTGTTGCCTGTCTTTCACCCAACCTGCCCCTTACCTTCATCAAGTTTAGTAACCTCACCAAAAAACCTTTTATTAACTCCCAATGCTGTTGATAAAACTCCGCCGGCAGTCCATCGATTCCCGGTGCTTTGCCCTTTTGCATGGCTCTCAAAGCTCTCCATATTTCCCCCTCAGTTATGTCCCCCCCCAAAGCTTCCCTATCACTGTGTCCTAACCTACATGGCACACTTCCACACACCCTCTCTAAATCCCCTAATCCTACCCCTTCCTCCCGCCAATACTTTTCATACCACTTATCCGCAAACAACCCCATCCCATCCGTAGTGTGGATAACCTGACCCGCCCTATACCCTCCCACCGACTCAAGAACCTCCAAACATGGAATAGCTGTTGCCTGCTGACATTGTTTTTGTCTGCGCAACACACACGAGGACGGCCTATCTCCCCATAACACCTCCTCCACCCCCGCCATTACTCTCACCGCTTGGAACCGCTCGTCCTGAATTTCCCGCAACCGCTCTTTAAGTACCATAATGTTGTCCATCGGATAGACACCCTCTACTGCCCCTTTTACATAACAACCCCGTAACCTATCCTCCAAATAATTAAGCAACCCAAATTTCAAAGAATTAATCCTTTTCCCATCCCTCACATAATAATGCCGAATCCGGTCCTTAGCCACACCATCCCACCACGTCACCACATCCTCCACACCTTGTACCTCCTCAGTTAATCTCTCCCACAGCTCCGTAAAACCCCCCAACCCCTCCTCATCTTCCAACAGACTCGTATTTAATTTCCAATATCCCCTAGAGATACTAGCTAGAGAATCCCACTCTACTTCTGCGACAACCGCCCTATGATCTGAAAAAGCTAGTTCAATAGTACGGACAGACTTTGACAATACCTTATGAGATATATACAACCTGTCTAACCTAGCTGCATAACCTCGCCTCACGAAAGTATGCTCCACCTCCCACGCTCCCCCACCTACCACATCCCTCAACTGAACGTCCACCAAAAGATTGTGTAATGCTGTCAACATATGCCCCACCCCTCATGGTTCCACATCCGCTCTCCTGATCACACAATTCCAGTCCCCACCTACGATGGCCACTTCAGGTAAACCACGGAAAGCAAAAACTAGATCATCACACACAAAATCCCTCTTTACTTTCATATCATTTTCAGCTGGTGCATACACACTTACAAAGGTTACCCTCTGCGCCATCCACCACCCATCCACACGCAACACCCTCCCCCCCCACCCCCTTCACGTCTTTGCAACACAAACGGGCTCGCCTCCTTTATCAATAAACCCACACCACCTTTCAAACGTGCCGATGGCAGAGTCAACACCTTATACCCTTCCACCTCGAGCACTCTACCCTCCCTGAAATTATGCTCCTGTAGAAAGACTACGTCCACTCTGTATCGACGTAAGAGCATACGAAAGCATTCCCTCTTCACACCAGTACACAGTCCATTCACATTCACAGTCATGCACTTAAGGCCTTTCTAAAGCTTCCAACCCTTTCTCCTCTCAACCTTCCCAGGGCCTCTTGCCCCAGGGTCAACATGTGGTTTGTCACCATCCACCCCCCCCTTTTCGATGCCTCTTATCCTGGCTGTCACGAGAATATACATCCTTCCTCCCAGACCTCTGCGCGGGCATCAGGACATCATCTGAGTCTGACGCAGCCGCCCTCTTCCTCGTGACACCCTCTACCGCCATACTGTCTTCAGAAGATTCCTCGCAGTGAACATCAACCTCTACTGTGACCTGTCGCACAGAGCACGGTGACTCCTCTCTGTGCCTGCAGTTGTCCTCCTTCCTTCTCGTGCCTGTCCCGCCACACTCTTCTTTCAACTCAGGCACCATTTCACGGACCAAGCCATTATCCTTGCCCGAAGAAGGTAAAGTTTTCAATACCTCGTCGAGCTCCTCCTCCAGCACTCGCACCTCCTGCTGAATTAGCACTTCCTCCCCCGTCACCGGCAAAGTGGCCATTTTTGGCTCCACACAACTCGTGCCTTGCCCATCATGCACCACAAGAGACTCTTCTACAATTTCACTCCACAGACGGCCATCTCCTCGTTTTCCTTTGGAATTCTCCTCAACGACATCCACACCTGTAACTGGTGCTCCACCTGTTTGCGCCGGCGCCATCCACTGCCTCCCACACGTCGCCGCCATATGATCATACTCCCCACACAACCTGCATGTCCGTCGCTGCCCAGCATACGCCACTAGAATTTGGGTCCTAAACTCCGGCATCACGACGTATGACGGGATCGGGTGCCTCAGTGTCATTTTGAGGGAGAATGTACCCTCCGGACGTCCCATGTATGCACCTGCCACCCACTTGCCTTGGGTTGCCAGATGCACGGTACCATAAGCTGCAAACACCTTCCGTAAGTCCTCCTCGTCAGCCTCGAAGGGGACATTTCGCAACTTCACCCACGTATAGTGGCGAGAGACGTCTATGAGTCGCACTTTGACAGCCGGAATTACATCAATACTCACATGCTCAAATTTCGTCACTAACGACTCATACACAGCCGTCGAATTTAACTTGACGAATAGACGATAGGCCCCATTCAGGGCCACACCATAAACCTCATCATCCTGCACTCTGTACGTTTCCCTGATGATTGTCGGAAGTAACACCTGCGCCGTAGAGGGGGAAATCGCCCCACGAAGCAGCTCAACGCCGACAGTGTTCACCCTACGTCGGATACTCAGCGCCATATTGTTGTTATGAGAGCTCTCCTGACAAACAGCAGAGGGGTGCCAAGCACAACCGCACTCCACCGCAGTCAGGCAGCTAATGATGATGTTGGGTAATTAATGGTCTGAGATGGTTTATTATTGTTGAGCCCCATGCACAAATTCCATAGAACTTAGAAATGTTCAAGAAATGGCAAAGTATTTTATCCATAGTGGTATATTACAGACCATTCTGGAAAAATACCCTGACTCCTGACTTTGCTAGCTGTAAATAAAGCATTACACACACACACACCATGTGTGTGTGTGTGTGTACTCACCTAATTGTACTAACCTAATTGTGGTTGCAGGGGTCGAAACTCAGCTCCTGGCCCCGCCTCTTCACTGATCGCTACTAGGTCCTCTCTCTCTCTCTCTGCTTCCAGAGCTTTGTCATACCTCGTCTTAAAGCTATGTATGGTTCCTGCCTCCACTACATCATTTATTACGCTATTCCACTTCCTGACGACTCTATGACTGAAGAAATACTTCCTAACATCCCTCTGACTCGTCTGAGTCTTCAGCTTCCATTTATGACCCCTTGTTTCTCTGTCCCCCCTGTGGAACAACCTGTCTCTGTCTACCTTATCTATTCCACGCAGTATTTTGTATGTCGTTATCATTTCTCCCCTGACCCGCCTGTCCTCCAATGTCGTCAGTCCGATTTCCCCCAACCTTTCTTTGTAGGACATACCCCTGAGCTCCGGAATTAGCCTTGTTGCAAATCTTTGCACTTTCTCTAATTTCTTGACGTGTTTGACCTGGTGTGGGTTCCAAACTGGTGCTGCATACTCCAGTATGGGCCTGATGTACACAGTGTACAGTGTCTTGAACGATTCCTTACTAAGGTATCGGAATGCTATTCTCAGGTTTGCCAGGTGCCCGTATGCTGCAGCAGTTATCTGATTGATGTGTGCCTCCGGAGACATGCTCGGTGTTATGGTCACCCCAAGATCTTTCTCCTTGAGCGAGGTTTGCAGTCCTTGGCCACCTAGTCTATACTCTGTCTGCTGTCTTCTTTGCCCTTCTCCGATCTTCATGACTTTGCATTTGGCAGGGTTGAATTCAAGAAGCCAATTGCTGGACCACGTGTCCAGCCTGTCCAGGTCTCTTTGAAGTCCTGCCTCATCCTCATCTGATTTAATTCTCCTCATTAACTTTACATCATCTGCGAACAGGGACACCTCTGAGTCTATCCCTTCCATCATGTCATTCACATATACCAGAAGTAGCACTGGTCCTAGGACCGACCCCTGTGGGACCCCGCTCGTCACAGGTGCCCACTGTGATACCTCATCACGTACCATGACTCGTTGTTGCCTCCCTGTCAGATATTCTCTGATCCATTGCAGTGCCCTTCCTGTTATACGCGCCAGATCCTCTAGTTTTTTCACTAGTCGCTTGTGAGGAACTGTGTCGAAGGCCATCTTGCAGTCCAATAAAATGCAATCAACCCACCCCTCTCTCTCGTGTCACACTTCAGTAACTTTGTCACAGAACTCCAGAAGGTTTGTGACAGGGGCCAGGAGCTAGGACTCGACCTCTGCAACCTCAACTAGGTGAGTACAGGATTTGCCTTCCATGAATCCGTGCTGGTTATCGTTTATAATCTTGTTCCGTTCCAGGTGCTCCACCACTCTCCTCCTGTGTGTACTCACCTATTTGTGGTTGCAGGGGTCGATTCACAGCTCCTGGCCCCGCCTCTTCGCTGATTGCTACTAGGTCCTCTCTCTCCCTGCCCCATGAGCTCTATCATACCTCGCCTTAAAACTATGTATGGTTCCTGCCTCCACTACATCACTTTCTAGGCTATTCCATGGCCTGACTACTCTATGACTGAAGAAATACTTCCTAACATCCCTTTGATTCATCTGAGTCTTCAACTTCCAATTGTGACCTCTTGTGTCTGTGTCCCATCTCTGGAACATCCCGTCTTTGTCCACCTCGTCTATTCCGCACAGTATTTTATATGTCGTTATCATGTCTCCCCTGACCCTCCTGTCCTCCAGTGTCGTCAGGCCGATTTCCCTCAACCTTTCTTCATAGGACAATCCCCGTAGCTCTGGGACTAGTCTTGTTGCAAACCTTTGCACTTTCTCTAATTTCTTGACGTGCTTGACTAGGTGTGGATTCCAAACTGGTGCTGCATACTCCAGTATGGGCCTGACGTAGATGGTATACAGAGTCTTAAACGAATCCTTACTGAGGTATCGGAACGCTATCCGTAGGTTTGCCAGGCGCCCATATGCTGCAGCAGTTATCTGATTGATGTGCGCCTCAGGAGATATGCTCGGTGTTATACTCACCCCCAGATCTTTTTCCTTGAGTGAGGTTTGCAGTCTTTGGCCATCTAAACTATATTGTGTCTGCGGTCTTCTTTGCCCTTCCCCAATCTTTATGACTTTGCATTTGGCAGGGTTAAATTCAAGGAGCCAGTTGCTGGACCAGGCTTGTAGCCTGTCCAGGTCTCTTTGTAGTCCTGCCTGATCCTCGTCCGATTTGATTCTTCTCATTAACTTCACATCATCTGCAAACAAGGACACTTCTGAGTCTATCCCTTCCGTTATGTCGTTCACATATACCAAGAACAGCACAGGTCCTAGGACTGACCCCTGTGGAACGTGTGTGTGTGTGTGTGTGTGTGTGTGTGTGTGTACTCACCTAATTGTGGTTGCAGGGGTCGAGACTCAGCTCCTGGCCCCGCCTCTTCACCGACCGCTACTAGGTCCTCTCTCCCTCTGCTCCATGAGCTTTATCATACCTCGTCTTAAAACTATGTATAATTCCTGCCTCCACTACATCGCTTGCCAGACTATTCCACTTCCTAACTACTCTATGACTGAAGAAATACTTCCTAACATCCCTTTGACTCATCTGAGTCTTCAGTTTCCAATTGTGACCCCTTGTTTCTGTGTCCCATCTCTGGAACATCCTGTCTCTGTCCACCTTGTCTATTCCACACAGTATTTTGTATGTCGTTATCATGTCTCTCCTGACCGTCCTGTCCTCCAGTGTTGTCAGACCGATTTCCCTTAATCTTTCTTCATAGGACATTCCCCTTAGCTCTGGAACTAGCCTTGTTGCAAACCTTTGCACTTTCTGTAATTTCTTGACGTGTTTGACCAGGTGTGGGTTCCAAACTTGTGCTGCGTACTCCAGTATGAGCCTGACGTACACAGTGTATAAAGTCTTGAACGATTCCTTACAGAGGTACCGGAACGCTACTCTCAGGTTTGCCAAGCGCCCATATGCCGCAGCAGTTATCTGGTTAATGTGTGCTTCTGGCGATGTACTCGGTATTATACTCACTCCTAGGTCTTTCTCCTTGAGTGAGGTTTGCAGCCTTTGGCCACCTAGCCTATACTCTGCAGTCTTCTTTGCCCTCCTCCGATCTTCATGGCTTTGCATTTGGCGGGGTTAAATTCTAGGAGCCAGTTTCTGGACCACACATCCAGCCTGTCCAGGTCTCTTTGTAGACCTGTCTGGTCTACGTCTGATTTAATTCTCCTCATTAACTTCATTAACTGAGTCTATCCCTTCAATCATGTCGTTCACATATACCAAGAATAGCACTGGTCCCAGGACTGACCCCTGTGGGACCCCACTCGTCAATGGCGCCCACTGTGATACCTCATCACGGACCATGACTCGCTGTTGCCTCCCTGTTAGGTATTCTCTGATCCATTGCAGTGCCCTTCCTGTTATACGTGCCTGTTCCTCTAGCTTCTGTGAACTGTGTCGAAGGCCTTCTTGCAGTCCAAAAAAATGCAATCAACCCACCCTTCCCTCTCATTTCTGTGTGTGAGTGTATGTGTGTGTGTGTGTGTGTGTGTGTGTGTGTGTGTGTGTGTGTGTGTGTGTGTGTGTGTGTACTCACCTAGTTACTCACCTAGTTGAGGTTGCGGGGGTCGAGTCCGAGCTCCTGGCCCCGCCTCTTCACTGATCGCTACTAGGTCACTCTCCCTGAGCCGTGAGCTTTATCATACCTCTGCTTAAAGCTATGTATGGATCTTGCCTCCACTACATCGCTTCCCAAACTATTCCACTTACTGACTACTCTGTGGCTGAGGAAATACTTCCTAACATCCCTGTGATGTGTGTTTGTGTGTGTGTGTGTGTGTGTGTGTGTGTGTGTGTGTGTGTGTGTGTGTGTGTGTGTGTGTGTGTGTGTGTGTATGTGTGTGTGTGTGTGTGTGTACTCACCTAGTTGTACTCACCTAGTTGAGGTTGCAAGGGTCGAGTCCAACCTCCTGTCCCCGCCTCTTCACTGGTCGCTACTAGGTCACTCTCCCTGAACCGTGAGCTTTATCATACCTTTGTGTGTGTGCGTGTGTGCATGTATGTGTATGTGTGTACTCACCTAGTTGTGATTGCAGGGATCGATTCATAGCTCCTGGCCCCGCCTCTTCACCGGTCGCTACTGGGCCACTCTCCCTGAACCATGAGCTTTATCATACCTCTGCTTAAAGCTATGTATGGATCCTGCCTCCACTACATCGCTTCGCAAACTATTCCACTTCCTGACTATTATGTGGCTGAAGAAATGCTTCCTAACATCCCTGTGATTCATCTGTGTCTTCAACTTCCAACTGTGTCCCCTTGTTGCTGTATTCCATCTCTGGAACATCCTGTCTTTGTCCACCTTGTCAATTCCTCTCAGTATTTTATATGTCGTTATCATGTCCCCCCTATCTCTCCTGTCCTCCAGTGTCATCAGGTTGATTTCCCTTAACCTCTCCTCGCAGGACATACCTCTTAGCTCTGGAACTAGTCTTGTTGCAAACCTTTGCACTTTCTCTAGTTTCTTTACGTGCTTGGCTAGGTGTGGGTTCCACACTGGTGCCGCATACTCCAATATGGGCCTAACACACACAGTGTATGGGGTCCTGAACGATTCCTTATTAAGATGTCGGAATGCTGTTCATAGGTTTGCTAGGCGTCCATATGCTGCAGCAGTTATTTAGTTGATGTGTGCCTCAGGAGATGTGCCTGGTGTTATACTCACCCCAAGATATTTTTCCTTGAGTGAGGTTTGTAGTCTCTAGCCCCCCTAGACTGTACTCCATCTGCAGTCTTCTTTGCCCTTCCCCAATCTTCATGACTTTGCACTTGATGGGATTGAACTCCAGGAGCCAGTTGCTGGACCAGGCCTGCAGCCTGTCCAGATCTCTTTGTAGTTCTGCCTGGTCTTTGTCCAAATTAATTCTTCTCATCAAATTCACATCATCTGCAAACAGGGACACTTCGGAGTCTATTCTGTCACGTCGTTCATAAATACCAGAAACAGCACTGGTCCTAGGACTGACCCCTGTGGGACCCCACTCGTCACAGGTGCTGTGGCATGCACAGAGTACGTAACATTTATTCAGCGCATGTACTCACCCTCATTGAAAGGCTGTCTCCCCAACCAGCAAACCAGTACTAGGGTCGAACGATGAGGCCCCATTGTTCGATCAGTGCCCAGGTTCAGCCAATGAGACAGTGGGTCTGGCAATTGTAGAGGTGTTGTGGGCACCACCCGCCTGTCTACCCTTGTCATTTCCATACTAGAGCTGGTTGAGCACAGTTGTCCATTCTGTCTCCAAGCTCTGTCTTGGCCTTGCCTAAATTGTGTTGTACACATACATTTCCAACTGTATATAGTGTACATAGGTGTAAATATCCACATTGTTCTTGGGGAAGGAAAATATATTTCAAAGTCATTCAGCTGTGTTTGTTCTGCTCCTTGCTCCCCTCTTTACCCAGGATAACAGGCCTTATTGTCCCTGGGTTGTAATAGGTGCCCACTCTGACACCTCACCACATACCATGACTCACTGCTCTCTTCCTGACAAGTGTTCCCTGATCCATTGTAGTGCCTTCCCTATTATCCCTGCTTCGTCCTCCAGTTTTTGCACTAATCTCTTGTGTGGAACTGTGTCAAACGCCTTCTTACAGTCCAAGAAAATGCAATCTACCCACCTCTATCTTTCTTGTCTTACTGCTGTCACCCTGTCATAGAACTCCAGTATGTTTGTGACACAGGATTTCCTGTCCCTGAAACCATGTTGGCTGCTGTTGATGAGATCATACTTTTCTATGTGTTCCACCACTCTTCTCCTGATAATCTTCTCCATGACTTTGCATACTTTACATATCAGTGACACTGGTCTGTAGTTTAGTGCTTCATGTGTGTGTGTATGTGTGTGTGTGTGCATGTGTGCTTGTGCATATGTTTGTACGCTCGTGTGCACGTGTCTGTGCGTGCGCCCTCGTCTGTGAATGTGTGCGCACGGGCGTTTGTGTGTGTGCACGCTGGTGTGGATGTATGACTCACTTAATATTTGTATTTGTAACTCATTACAATTGTGACCGGGTGTGGACGTGTCAGTGGCTCATTACTTTGCAATTTGTTCATGATTGTAACCATGCATAGGATTGATTATATTTTACCACCGAAGTGGCTAGTTTATTGTGCACCCCATGTCCATTCTGTGGACGGTAGCGCAAGAGCAATGCCTAGCATGGCAAGGCATTTCGGGCAGACTTAGTTTAATTCTTTATTTTAAAATATTACAAATTATGAGGTAAGTTGGTATTATGGCTAAGTGACTAAATACTAGTTTGAAAGTTTAGCAATGTGAATGCTTTTGTTTTGGTACAGTACATAGTTTCAGTATTGGAGTATCAGAGGATTCATTATTTTAAGATTGAGATTAATATTTCTGTTTATGGTCAAATGGGTGAGTGAGTGTAAGTGTGAACCACAAGGTGGTATTCATGTAGTTAGTTGACTGGGTGTATCAGGGAGATAAGATGTTTTCTAATGGTAGTTTTGAAGGTGATGAATGTGTCTGCAGTTCTAGAGTTCTCAGGTAGGGTGTTCCAGATTTTAGGGCCTTTGACATACATTGAATTTTTGTAAAGGTTTAGTCGGACACGGGGAATGTCGTAGAGAAGTTTGTGTCTGGTGTTATGCCTGTGGGTTCTGTCACAACTATCAAGAAAGCATTTTAGGTCAAGGTTGATATTGGAGTTTAAGGTCCTGTAGATGTAGATTGCACAGTAGTAAGTGTGGATGTACTGAACAGGGAGTAAGTTTAGATCTATGAAGAGTGGGGGGGTGTGTTGCCAGGGATGGGATTTAGTGATTATTCTTACTGCAGCTTTTTGTTGGGTTATTATTGGCTTTAGGTGTGTTGCTGCAGTTGATCCATAAGCACAAATAGCATAGGTGAGGTATGGATAAATAAGTGAGTTGTATAGTGTGAGAAGGGCATTTTGCAGCACGTAGTATCGTATCTTGCAGAGGATCCCAACCGTTTTGGATACTTTTTTGGTTATGTGTTGGATATGGGTGCTGAAATTCAGGTTGTTGTCAAGGTATAGGCCTAGGAATTTGCCCTCATTATGTCTGGTAATTAGAGTGTTGTCGATCTTAATGTTAATTTGTGCATCTCCTGCTCTGCTACCAAACATAATATAGTAGGTTTTGTCAGTGTTAAGCGTAAGTTTATTGGCTGTCATCCAAGTCGATATTTTGATCAGCTCCTCGTTAACAATGGTGTTGAGGGTGGCAAGATTAGGGCGAGAGATGACATAAGTCGTGTCGTCAGCAAAGAGAATGGGTTTCAGGTGTTGGGATACATATGGAAGATCATTGATGTATATGAGGAAGAGCAGGGGACCAAGGACACTTCCCTGCGGAACTCCAGTATCAAGTGGCCGTATTGTTGATGCTGTGTCTTTAATGGTGACATACTGATACCTATTAGTAAGGTAAGATTTGAAATAAGCAAGCGCATGGCCTCTTATACCGTAATGGTCAAGTTTGTGGAATAGGATGTCATGGTCTACTGTGTCAAAAGCTTTTCTTAGGTCAATAAAAATTCCTAGTGGATATTCCTTATTTTCCAATGCTGTGTAAAGCAGATCTAGCATTTTTATGATTGCATCATTAGTGCTTTTATTTTTCCTGAATCCAAATTGGCAGGGGTTGAGTATGTTTTGTGCCGTTATAAATGAATATAGTCTCCTGTGCACGAGTTTCTCAAGGATTTTGGGTAGCAGTGGTAAGTTTGATATTGGCCTATAGTTGTTTAAGTCTGTAGGGTCACCACCTTTATGTATTGGTGTAACCCTTGCCATCTTGAGTAGTTTCGGGAAGGTGCTAGTTTCTAGTGACTTGTTAAAAAGTAATGAAATAGCATGCAAAAGGACATGGGCTGCTTGCTTGTACAGTAATGGTGGGACATGAGACAGATTCTCTGAGTTATTTTTAAGTGACTTTATAATCTCGGTGACTTCCGAGGGCTCAGTTGGTGCAAGATAGAAGGAATTTGGGAAATTCCCATCTAGGTAGTCCCTGCCATGGGCATTGGTATGTGGGATTTTATTGGCGAGATTAGATCCTATGGTTGAGAAGAAGTCGTTTATCTTGTTAGCTGTGTCAGTGGGATGTAGTGGTGTTTCATTAGGTTTAGTTAGGACAATATTCTTGGTTTTTTTCAGTTTGTGGGTCCCTAGAATCTGAGAGAGTGTTTTCCGGGTCTTTTTTATATCTCCTCTAGCGTCTGTGAATCTACTGGAGTAGTATAATTGTTTGGCTTTCTTCATTACTTTGGTGAGAACTGATGAATAGTGTTTAAGAATATCTTTGTGTATTAAGCCCTTTCTATATTGCTTTTCATATTGGTGTTTCTTATCAATGGATTTCAGAATGGTGCTGGTTAGCCATGGGCAACCAAGCCGTTTGTTTGTGATCTGTTTCGTTTTTATAGGACAATGTTTGTTGTATAGGCTAAGTAATTTGTTAAGAAAAATGTCTGTCCAGTCATCATTACCATTGGTTTTGGAGAATTCTGTAGGCCAGTCAACAGTCTCTAGGTCAGCTGTGAACTTCCTTATTGAGGCCTCGTCATGGAGTCTAAATGAGACTTTGTTGTATTCAAGTGGTGGTTTACTAATGTTTGTCAGGAGGAAGGTAGGGTAGTGGTCTGTAGTGCTATCTGTGATTATCCCTGATTTAAGGGGGGCTAGTATATTGGTCCATATGTGGTCTATTATGGTTGCACTTGTTTCAGTGAGCCTGGTTGGTTTAGTTATTGTTGGTATGAGAAGTGTGTTGTTCATATTGTTGATGAAATCAGTTACAGGCTGATCATCTAGTAAGCCAAGGTTGATGTTGAAGTCTCCAGCTAAGAGAAGGTGGTGCTTATTCATTTGTCTGTTTGTTATAGTGACTTTAATTTATCACTGAAATTTGGGATGTTTGTGTGAGGTATCCGGTAAATGGCACCGATTGTTATAGGTGTCTTAAGGTTTTTTACAGTAAAATTAGCAAAAATGTATTCCCCATATTCATCACTAAAGCAAGTGGTGCTAATACAAGATAATTGGTTAGAGTAATAGATTGCAATACCACCCCCAACTTGGTTTGGTCTGCAGTTGTGGATTGCTGTGTATCCTGGTAGAGGGTAGATATCTATTGTGTCCTGCTTAAGCCAGGTCTCAGAAAGAATAATGCAGGAGAAGGGTGTCTTTAGTGATTCAAGGAGTGCCAGGAGGTCATCATAGTGTTTGCTTAAGGACCTGATGTTGTAGTTAAGTACTGATAGACGTTTAGCATTGTTTAGGATAGTGGTGGCTTGTGTTGCTGTGTAATAAAGGCAGTTACTTTCCAATAGGTTTTGATTGGATGTCAGATTATGGAGGTTTAGATCAGGGTCAACGTGATCAATCATCTTCTAGGTTTAAATTATGGTTATTTATATCCTGAGTTGTGTGTTGAGTTCTAGTACTGATATCTGTAGTGGTGGGAAGTTTGGACAAGTATATAGCTAGAGTATTTTGGTCATATAGAGTATAGTCACTGCTACACATAATGAAGTTGATGTTGTCTATGTGTTGTGCTGGAATGAACTAAAGTACAACTAGGTATAAACTAGTAATATAAAAACACAAATTAAAAATAGAACAAGACTCTCACTTGTAATTGCACTAAGGTCTAATATAATGACTTTTGTGGAGTCTATGTTTTGAGCTAGAATGAGCTATAGTACAACTAGATTTAATCTAATAATATAAAAATACAAATTAAAAATAGCACCAGTCTCTCACTAGTAATTCCACTATGGTCTAATATAATGAATTTGGTATTGACTATGTACTGAGCTAGAATGAGCTATAGTACAACTGAGTTTAATCTAATAATATAAAAAAGGCACAAGACTCTCAATTGTAATTGCACTAAGGTGTTATATAAGTTGTTTACAAGAATTAGAGTATAACTAGATTTAAATTGACAAGATAAAATATACAAGTTAAGGTAGCAAAAGAATAAAAAAAGTAGAGATGAAGTATCTCTTCCCAGTGGGCTGTTTCCTAACTGCGATTTTTCCATCCCTCACAAAGCACTGGTGGATTTTTTGGGCATAGCGTAATTTTTTTAGCCGATAAAGAAGGTTTTGTCTTATTTTGGTAAGGTACTCATTGACGTAAACATCAGTTTTCATAGAAATAGATGTTTTTAGTAGGTTGTTTCTTTGTAGGCTAGTTTGGAATTTTAACAGCACTGTTTTTTTACCTGCTTGGTAGCCCATCAGTTTGCAATCCTTTAGGTCATCACTACTTATGTTAAGGCGAAGGTGGTCCTTGATAAGCTGTAGGGTGGTCTCCATGCAGGTCTCCTGGGTGACTGTGGCTGGGAGATGTTTGCTGTTAACTACAACAGCGTCAGATAGCTGCTGTTGGTCATTATGATCTTGGAAGTTGGTTATGACATTGGCAAGTTGTTGGTCCACTCTTGATCTTTCCTCTGTAATGTTGTTAGTAAGTAGGGTGACTTGGTCTTTTAGTGTTGATGGTGTCTAGGGACTGGGTGTGGGTGTTGCTTTGTTGTTCCAGAGTGTCTAGTTTATGTTCAAGAGCAGTGATCTTGTTGAGGTAATCTGCATTGCTAGCTTTTAGTTCCTGCATTTCTTGAGTTAGTTTGGTGATCGTTTGGTTCTGAATCGTAAAGAGTTTAGCTATTTCTGGATCGGTGATCTTCTTGACATCAAATACTGGGAAGGAGTTATCTTGGACTGTGGCGGCGGCCATGTTTGTTGTTGTCTGTCGTGTGTTGTGGTGACGCCGGTGGGTGATGAGGGTTGTGTCCTGGCTGGCAGTACCACAAGTTTTCCTCGTGTTATTACTGTTCTCACCTTTGATGTTAGGAGTCCTTAGCTGGTTACTGGATCTTCTTTTATTGCTCTGACCCTTTGCAATGTAGACGCCCAGTTGTTAATTCTTATGCCTAGTTCAACAAGTTTATTATCGTTCTTAACTAGGGAGGTGACAACAAGAGCAGATGCAGCCCTGCCAGAAGACTCCTGTTTAGATCCATCAGTGTATATAACTTGTGATAACTTATTACTACCAGCTAGGCGGGAAATTTCTTCTTGAGCAGTTGCTTTAACAAGTGATTTAAGGAAGGGATTACTACCAATGAGCTTCTTGGGAGGCACTTGCAGGTATGTGATATTAAATAAACACATCTTCCATGGAGGGGTGAAATGCTCTTGTTATCTATAGTGATACAGTTCATGCAGATTATAAAACTTAATGTAACTGCACGTTTTCACAATCCATTTAGATCTGTGTGTATTTACTTCTAGACACTTAGTAAGGTTCATTGTGACAGTGTCTGGTTCATTTCTTAACATTCTAGGTGGTTGGCGATCATGCTTCTTAGAACCCTCTCAAAGATTTTTATGATATGGGATGTTAGTGCTATCGGTTTGCAGTTCTTTGCAATTGCTTTACTGCCACTTTTGTGGAGTGGGGCTGTCTGTTGTTGTTAGTGAGTGTGGGATGACCCCTGTGTCCATGCTTCCTCTCAATAGAATGCTGAAGGTACGCGATAGGGTCTTCTTGCAATTCTTGATGAACACGGAGTTCCATGACTTTGGACCTGGGGCAGAGTGTGCGGGCATGTCATTTATTGCCTTTTCAAAGTCTTGTGGAGTTAGGATAATATCCTAGATTTTTAAGATGGCCAAATTTTGGGTTTCGTTCATAAAGAATTCATTTGGATTGTCGACCCTTAGTTTGGGCAGCAGATCGCTGAATACTGAGTCATATTGGGACTTTAATATCTCACTCATTTCTTGACTGTCATCTGTGAATGTCCCATTGCGCCTAAGCAGGGGCCCAATACTGGATGTTGTTTTTTTCCTTAGGTGCCTGTCCAGCTCCCTCTTTAATTAAGACAGCAACAATCGTCGCAGACGCGAAATAACTGGAGAACAACACGTCTTCGGTTCAAGAAATGTCTTGGGTCATCAACTCCACAGACTCGTCTGCTCCCTTCATCACTCACACAGAGTTCGTAGGGAGTAGTGGAGATGCTGGTCCAGGAGTCAGGGTTAAATCTCTGGTATCTCAGGGCCTGTGTTCTTGCTGGTATGAGGCACTCAACTCTCATTACGTCTGTTCCATTTGAACCATTCCTGTCACTCGGGCTGCATCCAGAGTGACTCAAAGTTCTCTGAATATTCTGCCTATGCAGAGATAACTAAGAACGAGTATATATAGTGGCAGCGGTAGTAGTAGTAATAGTAGCAGTAGTACAATTGTTGTGAGATGGGTTGGGTTAGAGAAGAACCTATCAACACCATGTTACAGCTATCTCCGGAATGGGTAATATCATGTTGATCAACAATATGGATAGAGTGTAACTTTCGGATTTTTGGTGGATAACGTTACTGACAGCAATTAGGGCAGCCTCTATGCAATTTTGCCGTCGTAAATTTTCCTCCTTGACGACTAATCTAGCCTCACTGAACTTCATGAGGTGTTGAGCATCGTATCTCTGTTGGGCACAAGCGTTTTTACGGTCATGGCGGTAGCAGTGTTTTTGTACGGCCTGGTCCTAATATCCAGAGATCTCGCTGGGTCCCACTCGTATACTTTGTCAGACTCCCCACATGTTGTGTATACTCCTGAGCTAGTGCCAGAGTTGTTCTCGAGTTTCCACACTAAGTTTTTAACAGTAGTTGAGGAGCTAGTATTTTAGAGAGGTTAGTTTCAACATCGTTGACCGGTAGAACGATGCATCTGAGAGGTTTTCCTTCTTTGTTAAGGATGCGTGTCCCACGTTTCCTGCGACCACGTATGAAGTGTAATGGGGAAGTGTAGCGAGCTGAATGAACGTGTGATGTATGTACATTCTTCTTCAAGGAACTACAGACTGGAAATTCTGTAAGCTCTCAGCAAGAAACTTGTAACTACCCGTCTTTTAGAATATCGTTATTAGTGGCCATGTTTCTGAGTGCCTGGATGTAGCGGCGTGGAATGAAGAGTCGACCAGGTTCCCGAAATGACTGCTGCAATAAATCCTTATAAAAAATCTTTTATTAAATTCAGTCTCCGAAGTCGTGTTTTTTTTTTTTATCACTGTATCTAACTCGTATTTAGGCTTACCTATGCCGGTGTCAAAATTGAAACCTATTCAGAGTGTTCCGTAGCTGAGTTGTTAGTGCGCTCGGCTCACACACTGAGGACCGTTGTTCGATCCCAGGTATGGGTGAAAACACTGGGTCTGTTTCCTTAAGACACCTGCTGTCCCTGTTCACCTAGCAGTAAATAGGTACCTGGGTGTTAGTTGACTGGTATAGGTCGCATCCTGGGGACAAAATTAACCAAATTTGCCCGAAATGCTCTGCATAACAAGGGACTTTCTATGTAGTACGACAGTATCATGTACTTGTAAATTTAAAGATTATTATTATTATTATTATTATTATTATTATTATTATTATTATTATTATTGTTGTTATTATTATTATTAGTCTGAGTGCTTCACACTCTGTGTCACTTAGAACATAAGAAGAAAAACGCAGTCTGAAGCACTTAGCCGAAGTATCAAATTTACCACTGACATATGGAAGCCTAAATATGATTCGTCATGAACCACAACAATTGTTGCGAGTCTTAGTCACGTGATGACCTGACACTGGAGCTTTAGGTTATGTGACCGATGTCTTTCATTGGTTTACCCTTTCGCCCTTTTAAAATTAAAGATAGCATTCTTTGATGTTACGTAATCTATTACTGGTATATTTTCCTTTTGTGTTTCATCAGGATGTATGCATATTCTGGTGGCAGCCGGGAGAAGTGGGGCGTTGGAGGCAACCGGAGGCGACGTGTTGAAGGCAGCCGGGAAAAGGTGAGGCGCCTGAGACAACCAGAGAAGCTAAAGTGCTGGAGGCAGCCGGGAAGACGTGAGGCGTCAGAGACAACCAAAGCTAAAGGGCTGAGGGCAGCCGGGAAGAGGGGAGGCGTCTGAGGCAACCAGAGAAGCTAAAGCGCTGGAGGCAGCCGGGAAGACGTGTGGTGTTGTAGCAGCAATAGTAGTAACAGAAGGAAGAGATGGGTAGCCACGAGAGACTGGCGTCCCTGGGACCAGCAACACCACGTCGCCTTCCACCAGTTGAGGAGTACAGTACCACAATCAACCATGACCAGTGGAATGATGCTTCAGTAACACCACGCCGTCCTTCAGCAAGGTAACGTACATGTTCACCTACACAAGTTAACATACATACACAATCATGAGTGTTGGTATTAACTCTGCAACTACATAAGTTAATATACATACAATGAATCGGTACAACATATACATTCTGTTGACAGTTGAGTTTAGTGAGGTAGGTTGATGGCTGACAGTGAATGTTGTGAGATAGGTTGATGACTGACAGTGAGTGTAGTGAGGTAGGTTGATGGCTGACAGTGAATGTTGTGAGATAGGTTGATGACTGACAGTGAATGTTGTGAGATAGGTTGATGACTGACAGTGAATGTAGTGAGGTAGGTTGATGGCTGACAGTGAATGTTGTGAGATAGGTTGATGGCTTACAATGAATGTAGTGAGGTAGGTTGATGGCTGACAGTGAATGTTGTGAGGAAGGTTGATGGCTGACAGTGAATGTAGTGAGGTAGGTTGATGGCTGACAGTGAATGTAGTGAGGTAGGTTGATGGCTGACAGTGAATGGTGTGAGATAGGTTGATGACTGACAGTGAATGTAGTGAGGTAGGTTGATGGCTGACAGTGAATGTAGTGAGGTAGGTTGATGGCTGACAGTGAATGTAGTGAGGTAGGTTGATGGCTGACAGTGAATGTAGTGAGGTAGGTTGATGGCTGACAGTGAATGTTGTGAGATAGGTTGATGGCTGACAGTGAATGTAGTGAGGTAGGTTGATGGCTGACAGTGAATGTTGTGAGGTAGGTTGATGGCTGACAGTGAGTGTAGTGAGGTAGGTTGATGGCTGACAGTGAATGTAGTGAGGTAGGTTGATGGCTGACAGTGAATGTAGTGAGGTAGGTTGATGGCTGACAGTGAATGTAGTGAAGTAGGTTGATGGCTGACAGTGAATGTAGTGAGGTAGGTTGATGGCTGACAGTGAATGTAGTGAGGTAGGTTGATGGCTGACAGTGAATGTAGTGAGGTAGGTTGATGACTGACAGTGAATGTTGTGAGATAGGTTGATGGCTGACAGTGAATGTAGTGAGGTAGGTTGATGGCTGACAGTGAATGTAGTGAGGTAGGTTGATGGCTGACAGTGAATGTAGTGAGGTAGGTTGATGGCTGACAGTGAATGTTGTGAGATAGGTTGATGGCTGACAGTGAATGTAGTGAGGTAGGTTGATGGCTGACAGTGAATGTTGTGAGGTAGGTTGATGGCTGACAGTGAGTGTAGTGAGGTAGGTTGATGGCTGATAGTGAATGTTGTGAGATAGGTTGATGGCTGACAGTGAATGTAGTGAGGTAGGTTGATGGCTGACAGTGAATGTTGTGAGGTAGGTTGATGGCTGACAGTGAGTGTAGTGAGGTAGGTTGATGGCTGACAGTGAATGTAGTGAGGTAGGTTGATGGCTGACAGTGAATGTTGTGAGATAGGTTGATGGCTGACAGTGAATGTAGTGAGGTAGGTTGATGGCTGACAGTGAATGTTGTGAGACAGGTTGATGACTGACAGTAAATGTAGTGAGGTAGGTTGATGGCTGACAGTGAATGTAGTGAGGTAGGCTGATGGCTGACAGTGAATGTAGTGAGGTAGGTTGATGGCTGACAGTGAATGTAGTGAGGTAGGCTGATGGCTGACAGTGAATGTAGTGAGGTAGGTTGATGGCTGACAGTGAATGTAGTGAGATAGGGTGATGGCTGACAGTGAATGTTGTGAGATAGGATGATGACTGACAGTGAATGTAGTGAGGTAGGTTGATGGCTGACAGTGAATGTAGTGATAGGTTGATGGCTGACAGTGAATGTAGTGAGATAGGATGATGGCTGACAGTGAATGTAGTGAGATAGGGTGATGGCTGACAGTGAATGTAGTGAGGTAGGTTGATGACTGACAGTGAATGTAGTGAGGTAGGTTGATGGCTGACAGTGAATGGTGTGAGATAGGTTGATGGCTGACAGTGAATGGTGTGAGATAGGTTGATGGCTGACAGTGAATGTAGTGAGGTAGGTTGATGGCTGACAGTGAATGTAGTGAAGTAGGTTGATGGCTGACAGTGAATGTAGTGAGGTAGGTTGATGGCTGACAGTGAATGTAGTGAGGTAGGTTGATGGCTGACAGTGAATGTAGTGAGGTAGGTTGATGACTGACAGTGAATGTTGTGAGATAGGTTGATGGCTGACAGTGAATGTAGTGAGGTAGGTTGATGGCTGACAGTGAATGTAGTGAGGTAGGTTGATGGCTGACAGTGAATGTAGTGAGGTAGGTTGATGGCTGACAGTTGAGTGTAGTGAGGTAGGTTGATGGCTGACAGTGAATGTAGTGAGGTAGGTTGATGGCTGACAGTGAATGTAGTGAAGTAGGTTGATGGCTGACAGTGAATGTAGTGAGGTAGGTTGATGGCTGACAGTGAATGTAGTGAGGTAGGTTGATGGCTGACAGTGAATGTAGTGAGGTAGGTTGATGACTGACAGTGAATGTTGTGAGATAGGTTGATGGCTGACAGTGAATGTAGTGAGGTAGGTTGATGGCTGACAGTGAATGTAGTGAGGTAGGTTGATGGCTGACAGTGAATGTAGTGAGGTAGGTTGATGGCTGACAGTGAATGTTGTGAGATAGGTTGATGGCTGACAGTGAATGTAGTGAGGTAGGTTGATGGCTGACAGTGAATGTAGTGAGATAGGTTGATGGCTGACAGTGAATGTAGTGAGGTAGGTTGATGGCTGACAGTGAATGTAGTGAGGTAGGTTGATGGCTGACAGTGAATGTAGTGAGGTAGGTTGATGACTGACAGTGAATGTTGTGAGATAGGTTGATGGCTGACAGTGAATGTAGTGAGGTAGGTTGATGGCTGACAGTGAATGTAGTGAGGTAGGTTGATGGCTGACAGTGAATGTAGTGAGGTAGGTTGATGGCTGACAGTGAATGTAGTGAGGTAGGTTGATGGCTGACAGTTGAGTGTAGTGAGGTAGGGTTGTGGAAAATATTTTAATTATCCGAAGTTATAGTGCCTAATAGGTGTTTAATATGTTGATATGGGTCAAAAAAATGTATTTGAAAATGGAATAGAACCAACAGGGAAGCTCTGCGCCTGCGCTGATGGGCAGGGGAGAGGTCGAGACAGGGCATCAGGGGAGCAGGAGTGTTTGGAATGGAGTTAAGAGGCTGGGAAAGCATGGAATCAGGAAATTGGCGTTCACGACGGCCTAAGGATTAATATAGGCCTCACTTCATAATAGGAAGTGTCGTAACTGTTCCTGGTGAAGAGTGAGGGAACGTGATTTATGGGAACACCCAGGGCCAGATTACCACATAGGCAAACTAGGCATTTGCCTAGGGCCCCGCGCATTTGGGGGCCCCGCGGTCCAAGGGGTTCAGGGGCTCATCCAAGACTGCGCACATGGTGCAAGTGCAAAGGGGTCCCTACCTAAAAAGTTCAAGTGTTTGGAGAGTAAAATTGATTTTTAAAAATTAATCAAAACAAAAATAAATAATGAAATAAAATAAAATAAAAATAAATAAAGCTAACCATAGATGGCAACACTCAACACGCCTTTGTTTACATCAGAACAGCTGTGTTTTCCCACTAATGGGTGAGTATGGGAGATTCCTCTCCAATTTTCTGTAGTTTATATGATTTGATAGTCTTATGCATGATGCAATGATAACAATAATGGTCAGTGATTTATAAAGGGAATAATAGTGCTGTAGTGGTTATGCTGAATATAATAGGTACATGATGTCACTACTTTAATAGCCTAATCTAGTAATACTATGCTGTCTTGAGTTTATTCTCTTTAAAATGCATGATTTAACAAGATAGTTATAATGGCTGTTGGTAAATGATTTTGGTTGTCTTGATGTACTTTCCCTATTAGATAAGATAAGAGATAAGATTTCGTTCGGATTTTTAACCCCGGAGGGTTAGCCACCCAGGATAACCCAAGAAAGTCAGTGCGTCATCGAGGACTGTCTAACTTATTTCCATTGGGGTCCTTAATCTTGTCCCCCAGGATGCGACCCACACCAGTCGACTAATACCCAGGTACCTATTTGCTGCTAGGTGAACAGGACAACAGGTGTAAGGAAACGTGTCGAAATGTTTCCACCCGCCGGGAATCGAACCCGGGCCCTCCGTGTGTGAAGCGGGAGCTTTAGCCACCAGGCCACCGGGCTCGAATGTATTTAATTAGACCTTAAACAGGCTCACACCGACCCCCCCCACCCCCAAGCTGGAAGGGGTCGCTTCGCTTACCCGTAACTCAAAGGGGCCCCGCCAATGTGAATAGCCTAGGGCCCGGAGACTTCTTAATCCGGCCCTGGGAACACCATAATAAAGTGGTAAAATTAGTGAATAATGGTAGGACCGGTGGTGACTGGTGTGACGCCATGGTGTCCAGGGGAAAATACCCATGATTTAATCATCACTCATCGGTCTCAGATCTTAATGGAGTGACCTCTAATGTGCATAATAATTATGAGACATTAAATCGTCGTGTGAATTGTAATGTAATCGCTGATAATAACACTAAGTTAAGAGAATGTGTAAAGTGAAATAAGTCGCCTTGCTCCGACTGAACACGTGTAGATCTCGTGTTTCCTGTCCTGAGGATAGTGAAGTTTTTATGGAGTCACGACTTCTAAACCGGGACAAACCAACGGATGCCTCATCCTGCTGGAATAAGAACCGTGTTGGTGTAGCAGGACATTGAAATGAGATAGTGAATGGAGGAAATAAGGAGTATCAATCACCCACAGTTAAGTAACCCTTCTAGTTATAGCAGACTGATACTGGCCAGTTAGGTATGTTGTAATTGGATAAGTTATGGGTGATCCAGCTACATCAAGTGACCACCAGAGAATATCTGGTAAGTGGTGGTATTACAGTATACAAGTGTTTTCCCTTGATATATCCATGTGTAACTTACCCCCCCCCCTTCATTCAGTTACACTAATATAAGCTATACAGTCCACAGTTAATTAGTAACGCCGTACTTGTGGGTGCTATCCAATTCATACTGGTCTCGGATAGATATGGGTAAGATTGTGAGGTCAAAGGAGCCACCTACAGTGACCAGGGGTGGCTAAGTTTTCTCGCATATCTACACGGCGTGACTACGGTAAACAATATGGTTGTTGTCTCCCAATGAGATTACTTGTATGAATGTAATGTTGAGGTACATACCGGCAACCCCTTATAAATTTTCCGTAAGGGTAATGGCTGACAGTTGAGTGTAGTGAGGTAGGGTGATGGCTGACAGTTGAGTGTAGTGAGGTAGGGTGATGGCTGACAGTGAATGTAGTGAGGTAGGGTGATGGCTGACAGTTGAGTGTAGTGAGGTAGGTTGATGGCTGACAGTGAATGTAGTGAGGTAGGTTGATGGCTGACAGTGAATGTAGTGAGGTAGGGTAATGGCTGACAGTTGAGTGTAGTGAGGTAGGTTGATGGCTGACAGTGAATGTAGTAAGGTAGGTTGATGACTGACGGTGAATGTAGTGAGGTAGGTTGATGGCTGACAGTTGAGTGCAATGAGTCAGGTTGGTTGATCAGTGTCAAGGCAACGTTACCAAGGTCAGCTAAGGATCAATAACACAGGTTCCGGAGAGTCGCTTATTATTTACCCGCCGTGTGTACCATGCAGGTAGTCACTAATTATGCCGCCCAGGTGAGCAACCCTGACTGGCTTTCTGCAATTTCTCCGACATGTTTATTCTTTCCTTCATAACGTGGGAACGTCTCATCCGATAGTCTTCAACTGTTCTATGCTGGTGTATTGCAACTAGGGGAAGGTTCACGTAAATACTGGCATGTACTGATGTCCTCTGGTCATTATTATATAGATATTCCCTGGTTTGGTTTTCTTGTGATAACGAGAGAGAATTTTTTGATTGGTTTCATGTTTTCAACGTTGATTTATCCTACGTAGAAGAACAAAGACACATTACCGTGGCTGGAACAATACACAAATAACCTGCACATAGGAGAGAAGAGCTTATGACGATGTTTCGCTCCGACTTGGACCATTTACTGAGTCACACTAACAGAAATGATGGTTGGTTGGTAATGTTTGTCAGGAGACAGAACAAGTGTTTCCTGACGCTGGTCTTACTCATATGATGACTCACAGCTGGAGCTTTTGGTCATCTGACCGAGGCCTTACCCTGGCTTGCCCCTCCACCCCTTTAAAAATAATGGTCATAGTTATAGCCATTTTTGTATATACTACAGAAAGGAGAGAAGGAGCCAGTACATATAGGCCAGCTGGCAGGGACGGCCTATATATACTGGACGTAGAAGGCTGGGATTATTTTTTAAGTGTATTTGTGTCAGTTTGTGACTTCGGTAGTTAATGGCTGATGTATCTTGTGAGAACGATGCTCTGGGCACAGAGTCACCAATATACTAACACAGGATACATGGAATCTTTGGATTCTGTGTAATAACTGGAGAATGCCTCTCCCGATAGATTGCAAACCTTTATAGCTGGTTTATTTTTGCTGATTAGTTTAATATCTTTATTATGCACCTCCCCCCCATACCCATCCTGTGGTAGTCAAGGTTACGGAGGTACATAATGTGTCCAGGTCTGGGCCCCACCAAAGTTCTGACAGTTAAACAAGTAACGGCGGTAATTTTGCAGGATGGAGGGAGAGGTGCTGAGATTGCAAGTAGGGAAGGAGGAGGGTTGGTATTAACCTTAATTTGTACGTAAATAATAATAATAATAATACCTGGACCTGGAGTTTACCTGGAGAGAGTTCCGGGGATCAACGCCCCCGCGGCCCGGTCTGTAACCAGGCGTCCTGGTGGATCAGAGCCTGATCAACCAGGCTGTTACTGCTGGCTGCACGCAAACCAACGTATGAGCCACAGCCCGGCTGGTCAGGAACCGACTTTAGGTGCTTGTCCAGTGCCAGCTTGAAGACTGCCAGGGGTTTACCTGGAGAGAGTTCCGGGGGTCAACGCCCCCGCGGCCCGGTCTGAGACCAGGCCTCCTGGTGGATCAGAGCCTGATCAACCAGGCTGTTGCTGCTGGCTGCACGCAAACCAACATACGAGCTACAGCCCGGCTGATCAGGAACTGACTTTAGGTGCTTGTCCAGTGCCAGCTTGAAGACTGCCAGGGGTCTGTTGGTAATCCCCCTTATGTGTGCTGGGAGGCAGTTGAACAGTCTCGGGCCCCTGACACTTATTGTATGGTCTCTTAACGTGCTAGTGACACCCCTGCTTTTCATTGGGGGGATGGTGCATCGTCTGCCAAGTCTTTTGCTTTCGTAATGAGTGATTTTCGTGTGCAAGTTCGGTACTAGTCCCTCTAGGATTTTCCAGGTGTATATAATCATGTATCTCTCCCTCCTGCGTTCCAGGGAATACAGGTTTAGGAACCTCAAGCGCTCCCAATAATTGAGGTGTTTTATCTCCGTTATGCGCGCCGTGAAAGTTCTCTGTACATTTTCTAGGTCGGCAATTTCACCTGCCTTGAAAGGTGCTGTTAGTGTGCAGCAATATTCCAGCCTAGATAGAACAAGTGACCTGAAGAGTGTCATCATGGGCTTGGCCTCCCTAGTTTTGAAGGTTCTCATTATCCATCCTGTCATTTTTCTAGCAGATGCGATTGATACAATGTTATGGTCCTTGAAGGTGAGATCCTCCGACATGATCACTCCCAGGTCTTTGACGTTGGTGTTTCGCTCTATTTTGTGGCCAGAATTTGTTTTGTACTCTGATGACGATTTAATTTCCTCATGTTTACCATATCTGAGTAATTGAAATTTCTCATCGTTGAACTTCATATTGTTTTCTGCAGCCCACTGAAAGATTTGGTTGATGTCTGCCTGGAGCTTTGCAGTGTCTGCAATGGAAGACACTGTCATGCAGATTCGGGTGTCATCTGCAAAGGAAGACACGGTGCTGTGGCTGACATCCTTGTCTATGTCGGATATAAGGATGAGGAACAAGATGGGAGCGAGTACTGTGCCTTGTGGAACAGAGCTTTTCACCGTAGCTGCCTCGGACTTTACTCTGTTGACGACTACTCTCTGTGTTCTGTTAGTGAGGAAATTATAGATCCATCGACCGACTTTTCCTGTTATTCCTTTAGCACGCATTTTGTGCGCTATTACGCCATGGTCACACTTGTCGAAGGCTTTTGCAAAGTCTGTATATATTACATCTGCATTCTTTTTGTCTTCTAGTGCATTTAGGACCTTGTCGTAGTGGTCCAATAGTTGAGACAGACAGGAGCGACCTGTTCTAAACCCATGTTGCCCTGGGTTGTGTAACTGATGGGTTTCTAGATGCGTGGTGATCTTGCTTCTTAGGACCCTTTCAAAGATTTTTATGATATGGGATGTTAGTGCTATTGGTCTGTAGTTCTTTGCTGTTGCTTTACTGCCCCCTTTGTGGAGTGGGGCTATGTCTGTTGTTTTTAGTAACTGTGGGACGACCCCCGTGTCCATGCTCCCTCTCCATAGGATGGAAAAGGCTCGTGATAGGGGCTTCTTGCAGTTCTTGATGAACACAGAGTTCCATGAGTCTGGCCCTGGGGCAGAGTGCATGGGCATGTCATTTATCGCCTGTTCGAAGTCATTTGGCGTCAGGATAACATCGGATAGGCTTGTGTTAATCAAATTTTGTGGCTCTCTCATAAAAAATTCATTTTGATCTTCGACTCTCAGTCTGGTTAGCGGCTTGCTAAAAACTGAGTCATATTGGGACTTGAGTAGCTCACTCATTTCCTTGCTGTCATCTGTGTAGGACCCATCTTGTTTAAGTAGGGGCCCAATACTGGACGTTGTTCTCGATTTTGATTTGGCATAGGAGAAGAAATACTTTGGGTTTCTTTCGATTTCATTTATGGCTTTTAGTTCTTCCCGCGATTCCTGACTCCTAAAGGATTCTTTTAGCTTAAGTTCGATGCTTGCTATTTCTCTGACCAGTGTCTCCCTGCGCATTTCAGATATATTGACCTCTTTTAGCCGCTCTGTTATTCTTTTCCGTCGCCTGTAAAGGGAGCGCCTGTCTCTTTCTATTTTACATCTACTCCTCCTTTTTCTTAGAGGAATAAGCCTTGTGCATACATCGAGTGCCACCGAGTTAATCTGTTCTAGGCATAAGTTTGGGTCTGTGTTGCTTAGTATATCTTCCCAGCTTATATCGGTTAGGACTTGGTTTACTTGGTCCCACTTTATGTTTTTGTTATTGAAGTTGAATTTGGTGAATGCTCCCTCGTGACTAGTCTCATTTTGTCGGTCTGGGGCTCCACGCATACATGTCTGAACCTCAATTATGTTGTGATCTGAGTATATTGTTTTTGATATGGTGACATTTCTTATCAGATCATCATTGTTAGTGAATATGAGGTCTAGTGTATTCTCCAGTCTAGTAGGCTCTATTATTTGCTGGTTTAAATTGAATTTTGTGCAGAGATTTAAAAGCTCGTGTGAGTGTGAGTTTTCATCAGAGCTGCCTCCTGGTGTTATTTCTGCAACAATATTATTTGCTATATTCCTCCATTTTAGGTGCCTTAAGTTGAAATCCCCCAGGAGCAAGATGTTGGGTGCAGGAGCTGGAAGATTTTCCAGACAGTGGTCAATTTTTAACAGCTGTTCCTGGAATTGCTGGGAAGTTGCATCCGGAGGCTTGTAGACTACCACAATGACTAGGTTTTGGTTCTCGACCTTTACTGCTAAAACTTCCACTACATCATTTGAGGCATTAAGCAGTTCTGTGCAAACAAGTGACTCTGCAATGTACAGGCCAACCCCCCCCTTTTGCCTGTTCACTCTGTCACATCTGTATAGGTTGTAACCTGGGATCCATATTTCGTTGTCCAAGTGATCCTTTATGTGGGTCTCAGTGAAAGCCGCGAACATTGCCTTTGCCTCTGCAAGCAGTCCACGGATGAAAGGTATTTTGTTGTTTGTTGCTGGCTTTAGACCCTGTATATTTGCAAAGAAGAATGTTATCGGACTGGTGGTATTGTTGGTACTGGGGGGGGATTTTTTTTCCGGCATTAGTATCTGTATCTGTTGGTTTGGAGTGGAGGCCATCGACTGTGGTTCCACTCCAGGAATGACTGGATTTGGTGTACGATTTCTGCCATTTCCTGCCAGTTTTTTTTCCTTCCTGGCACTAAAAAACCTCTCCCTCTTGAGTGGCTGTGGCTACCCAGGTTTTCCCATGGCCTGGATGTTTTGTATCTTTTTGTCCCCTTTAGATGGTATGCCTGGCAATTTAAGTTATAGCACAGTCTTTCCTGTACTGAAGAGGTACACATTTCAGGGTGAAAAAGCTTACAGGAAGGGAGTTTGCATTTTCCTGTTGTCATATGGACATGACATTTTCTAGGGTGGTCATAGTTGCATGTCCCATCTGTTTTTCCAGATTTCCCATGCCAGCAGATACCAAGTGCATAGTATGTGCACAGGCTTGGTTTCCGTTTGCCTTGGGTTTCTGTGACTGTATTCCCTGTTGGTGCATGTTTCCCTGTCTTATTCCTATCCTCCCTAGCACCAACAATGGAGCTCCCACCAGTTGTTTTTGGTAATTTATCCTCACTATTGCTATTGGAGTCCTCTTGTTTGCTATTTCCTGCGGTATTTCTAGTTTGCAATATTGGTTTTATCTTATCTTTGACTACACTTGTTTCCCTACTATGGCTCCTGTCCTCTATGAGGTCATTTATATGTATTCCTTCCTGCGTATAATTCCCGACTACCTGGACAAAATCTCCAGCTTCACCATTACTGTCTCCCAGGACAGTATCTCCAGCTTCACCATTTCTGTCTCCCAGGACAGCACCTCCAGCTTCACCATTACTGTCTCCCAGGACAGCACTATCAGCCCCACATTTACTGACTACCAGGACATCACCTCCAGCCTTACAGTTTGTGACTACATGGCCAGTATCAAGGGCAGTACCATTCAGCCCAGACTTTTTATGTTCCCATCTGTTGTAGAAAGCTTCCAGGTTTTCTATGAAAGCAGCTTTGATGTTGTCCTCTTTTAATACCCTTGTGATTTTAGTCCACAGATTTTCCTCATTTGGGCATACCCAAAAACACTTCTCTGTTTTAATACTGCTTGTAGCTAGTTCTGGGATATCTGCACAAGGAGCGTGACACCAATTTCCACAAAAATGACAATTTATCCATGTGGAAGCCCGTTTGTTTGACTGACCACAGACTACACACAGCTTCATAATGATGTGAATGGTTGATTTACTGCAATTCTACTAGCAACCTCTTGAATATTATATTAATAACCTTAAATGAAGCTCTAGCTATTTGTATTTCTGTTTCTAACTCTTTTTGTATATTGGACAGCTTACCGTCACGTTCCTGATTTTTAATGTTTGTGTTTATAAGGGCGCCTACAAACCCATCCGTTTACAGTCTGCTTTATTGTCCAACGAAACTGTTTGAAACCAGTCCCGGGTTCGGACCAGTCAAGGGTTCGGACCAGTCGATCTGCTCTGATCAGTGGGTCAATTATTTAAAACATACTGGTCGGTGATTTGAGCTAACACATGAAGGATCTACTGGAAATTATCTACCCGAGTAATATGTGATTTGACTGATACAAAAGTATAACTTGCGTGTTGAAGAGCCGGTGATATCTGGCAGCTCCTACAATGACGTACAGTCGACCTCTTTGTTTATCAATCGCTGTATCTGGCTTTTCTATTTTTGTTTTTTCCGTCTCCACCACAATAAATGCTATATTATCACTATAGTTGACTGGTGCAAATTTTGGAGGAAGGACGCTTTTTCTGGGGTCTGTTGGTAATCCCCCTTATGTATGCTGGAAGGCAGTTGAACAGTCTCGGGCCCCTGACACTTATTGTATGGTCTCTTAACGTGCTAGTGACACCCCTGCTTTTCATTGGGGGGATGTTGCATCGTCTGCCAAGACTTTTGCTTTCGTAGTGAGTGATTTTCGTGTGCAAGTTTGGTACTAGTCCCTCTAGGATTTTCCAGGTGTATATAATCATGTATCTCTCCCGCCTGCGTTCCAGGGAATACAGGTTTAGGAACCTCGAGCGCTCCCAGTAATTGAGGAGTTTTATCTCCGTTATGCGCGCATTGAAGTTTCTCTGTACATTTTCTAGGTCAGCAATTTCACCTGCCTTGAAAGGTGTTGTTAGTGTGCAGCAATATTCCAGCCTAGACAGAACAAGTGACCTGAAGAGTGTCATCATGGGCTTGGCATCCCTAGTTTTGAAGGTTCTCATTATCCATCCTGTCATTTTTCTATTATTATTATTATTATTATAATCAAGGGGGAAGCGTTAAACCCGGAGGATTATACAGCGCCTGGGGGGGGGGGCATGTGGAAGGCATTCAGGCTTAATTCGGGGAACTGGAGCACAGATCCAATTCCCTAAATCAAGAGCCCCTCACCAACATCAAGGAACCTTCCTTGAGGGGGTCATTTTTCTAGCAGATGCGATTGATACAATGTTATGGTCCTTGAAGATGAGATACTCCGACATGATCACTCCCAGGTCTTTGACGTTGGTGTTTCACTCTATTTTGTGGCCAGAATTTGTTTTGTACTCTGATGAAGATTTAATTTCCTCGTGTTTACCATATCTGAGTAATTGAAATTTCTCATCGTTGAACTTCATATTGTTTTCTGCAGCCCACTGAAAGATTTGGTTGATGTCCTCCTGGAGCCTTGCAGTGTCTGCAATGGAAGACACTGTCATGCAGATTCGGGTGTCATCTGCAAAGGAAGACACGGTGCTGTGGCTGACATCCTTGTCTATGTCGGATATGAGGATGAGGAACAAGATGGGAGCGAGTACTGTGCCTTGTGGAACAGAGCTTTTCACCGTAGCTGCCTCGGACTTTACTCTGTTGACGACTACTCTCTGTGTTCTGTTAGTGAGGAAATTATAAATCCATCGACCGACTTTTCCTGTTATTCCTTTAGCACGCATTTTGTGCGCTATTACGCCATGGTCACACTTGTCGAAGGCTTTTGCAAAGTCTGTATATATTACATCTGCATTCTTTTTGTCTTCTAGTGCATCTAGGACTTTGCTCTTCGATACAACACAATAAGTGTTTTAAAGGCCCAAGACTGTTCAACTGCCTCCCAGCACACATCAGGGGGATTACCGATAGACCCCTGGCTGTCTTCAAGCAGGCAATGGACAAGCACCTAAAGTCAGTACCTGACCAGCCGGGCTGTGGTTTGTACGTTGGATTGTGTGCGGCCAGCAGCAACAGCCGAGTTGATCAGGCTCTAATCCACCATGAGGCCTGGTCACAGACCGAGCCGTGGGGACGTTGAACCCCAGAACTCTCTCCAGGTAAATTCCAGGTAGTGGGGTTGAACTCCAGGAGCCAGTTGTTGGACCAGGCCTGCAGCCTGTCCCGATCCCTTTGTAGTTCTGCCTGGTCGTCGTGTGTGTGTGTGTGTGTGTGTGTGTGTGTGTGTGTGTGTACTCACCTATTTGTGGTTGCAGGGGTCGAGTCCTAGCTCCTGGCCCCGCCTCTTCACCGGTTGCTACCGGTTGTAGTTCTGCCTGGTCGTCGTGTGTGTGTGTGTGTGTGTGTGTGTGTGTGTGTGTGTGTGTGTGTGTGTGTGTGTGTGTGTGTGTGCGTGCGCGTGTGTGTGTGTGTGTGTGTGTTTATTCGCCTATTTGTACTCGCTTATTTATGGTTGCAGGGGTCGATTCATAGCTCCTGGCCCCGCCTCTTCACTGATCGCTACTAGGATCAGTGTGTGCATGTTAGTTACCATTTGGTCCTAAGCACATGTCGATTAGACACTAGGCCTGTTGTATGTGCATGCGTGTGTGTGTGTATGTGTGTGTGTGTGTGTGTGTGTGTGTGTGTGTGTGTGTGTGTGTGTGTGTGTGTGTGTGTGTGTGTACTCACCTATTTGTGGTTGCAGGGGTCGAGTCATAGCTCCTGGCCCCGCCTCTTCACTGGTTGCTACTAGGTCCTCTCTCTCCCTGCTCCATGAGTTTTATCATACCTCGCCTTAAAACTATGTATGGTTCCCACCTCCACTACGTCACTTTCTAGGCTATTCCAAGGCCTGACTACTCTATGACTGAAGAAATACTTCCTAACATCCCTTTGATTCATCTGAGTCATCAACTTCCAGTTGTGACCTCTTGTGTCTGTGTCCCATCTCTGGAACATCCCGTCTTTGTCCACCTTGTCTATTCTGTGCAGTATTTTATATGTCGTTATCATGTCTCCCCTGACCATCCTGTCCTCCAGTGTCGTCAGGCCGATTTCCCTCAACCTTTCTTCATAGGACAATCCCCGTAGCTCTGGGACTAGTCTTGTTGCAAACCTTTGCACTTTCTCTAATTTCTTGACGTGCTTGACTAGGTGTGGATTCCAAACTGGTGCTGCATACTCCAGTATGGGCCTGACGTAAATGGTATACAGAGCCTTGAACGATTCCTTACTGAGGTATCGGAACGCTATCCGTACGTTTGCCAGACGCCTGTATGCTGCAGCAGTTATCTGATTGATGTGCGCCTCAGGAGATATGCTCGGTGTTATACTCACCCCCAGATCTTTTTCCTTGAGTGAGGTTTGCAGTCTTTGGCCATCTAAACTACATTGTGTCTGCGGTCTTCTTTGCCCTTCCCCAATCTTCATGACTTTGCATTTGGCAGGGATAAACTCAAGGAGCCAGTTGCTGGACCAGGCTTGTAGCCTGTCCAGGTCTCTTTGTAGTCCTGCCTGATCCTCGTCCGATTTGATTCTTCTCATTAACTTCACATCATCTGCAAACAAGGACACTTCTGAGTATATCCCTTCTGTTATGTCATTCACATATACCAAAAACAGCACAGGTCCTAGGACTGGCCCCTGTGGAACCCCGCTTGTCACAGGCGCCCACTCTGACACCTCGTCATGTACCATGACTCGTTGTTGCCTCCCTGTCAGGTATTCTCTGATCCATTGCAGTGCCTTTCCTGTTATGTGTGCCTGATCCTCTAGCTTTTGCAGTAACCTCTTGTGAGGAACTGTGTCGAAGACCTTCTTGCAGTCCAAAAAATGCAGTCGATCCACCCCTCTCTCTCTTGTCTTACTTCTGTCACCTTGTCATAAAACTCCAGTAGGTTTGTGACACAGGATTTTCCTTCCCTGAAACCGTGCTGGTTGTCAATTATACACTTGTTTCTTTCCAGGTGCTCCACCACTCTCCTCCTGATGATCTTCTCCATGACTTTGCATACTATACACGTTAGTGATACAGGTCTGTAGTTTAATGCCTCATGTCTGTCTCCCTTTTTAAAAATTGGGACACATTTGCCATCTTCCATACCTCAGGGAGTTGCCCAGTTTCAATGGATGTGTTGAAGATCTTTGTTAATGACACACACAGCATCTCTGCTCCTTCTCTAAGGACCCATGGAGAGATGTTGTCTGGTCCCACTGCCTTTGAGGTGTCAAGTTCACATAGCAGCTTCTTCATCTCCTCCTTGGTTATGTGTACCTCATCCAGCACTTGTTGGTGTACCCCCCTATTCTGATTTCTTGGAGTCCTACTGGTTTCCACTGTAAATACTTCTTTTAATCTCGTGTTGAGCTCCTCACATACCTCTCGGTCGTTTCTTGTGAACTTCCCATCACCCTTCCTCAGTCTGATTACCTGGTCCTTGACTGTTGTTTTCCTCCTGATGTGGCTATACAACAGCTTCGGGTCAGACTTGACTTTCGATGCTATGTCATTTTCATATTGTCGTTGAGCCTCCCTTCTTATCAGTGCATATTCGTTTCTGGCTTTCGGTTAATCTCTTTATTTTCCTGAGTTCTTTGTCTTCTGTACCTTTTCCATTCTCTAGTACACCTAGTTTTTGCCTCCCTACACCTTTGGGTGAACCAAGGACTCGTTCTGTTCTTCCCATTATTTCTGTTTCCCATGGGAACAAACCTCTCCTCTGCCTCCTTGCATTTTGTTGTCACATAGTCCATCATTTCTTGTACTGGTTTTCCTGTCAGTTCCCTCTCCCAGTGAAAGTCTTGCAGGAAGCTCCTCATGCCTGAGTAGTTCCCCCTTTTGTAGTTTGGTTTTTCCCATCCTATTCCTGCTACTCTCTCCACTTGAAGCTCAACTATGTAGTCAAAGCACTGTACCACATGATCATTAGCTCCTAGGGGCATTTTTTACATGATATCCTCGATATCCGAACTACTCAAGGTGAATACAAGGCCCAGTCTTACTGGATCATCCTCACCTCTCTCTCTGGTAGTGTCTCTAACATGTTGATGCATGAGGTTTTCCAGTACCACATCCATCATCTTGGCTCTCCATGTTTCAGGACCCCCATGGGGCTCCAGGTTTTCCCAGTCAATCTCCTTGTGATTGAAATCACCCATAACTAGGAACTTTGCTCCCCCATGTGTGCTCTTCTGGCCACCTCGGCTAGTGTGTCGACCATTGCTCTGTTGCTCTCATCGTATTCTTCTGATGGCCTCCTGCAATTCTGTGGTGGGTTGTACATTACTGCAATTATCACTTTATGTCCCTCAGACTGGATTGTTCCTACTAAGTAGTCCCTTTCACCCGTGCCATGCATTCCTTTCATTTTCTCAAAACCCCACTGGTTTTTAATGAGCAGTGCAACTCCTCCCCCTCTCCTCCCCCTCTCCTCCCTCTGTCTTTCCTGAAGATTTGATATCCGGGTGGAAAGATTGCATCTGTTATAATTCTAGTTAGTTTTGTTTCTGCGAGTGCTATTATGTCTGGGGATGTCTCCTTGATTCTTTCGTGCCACTCCTCACACTTATTTGTTATTCCATCTGCATTTGTATACCACACCTTCAACTTCTTTTCTAAGACTGTGGTCTGGGGATTATATTGGGGTTGTGGAAGTGGGAGACCTGATAAGGAACTATGGGTGGTTGCTGTGGGGGTGGAGTTTGTAATGCAGTGGGTGGGGGCATTGGATATGGCATGGGTGTTTTGGTTTAGAATGTTTGGTTGCACTGGAGTTGACCTGGTTGGGGGGCTTCTATAGGAAGTTGTGAGGGAGGCTTTATTTGATCTTCTTCCTGGGTCTGGGATCTCCTGTCTGTCTCCTCCATCTCCTCTCTTTCCTCCTTTTGCCTTTGTACCATCTCTCATATTCTGCCTTTCTTCTTGTGTTCTGTCGCAGTCGAGATACACCTTCCTGTATGCCGGCATGTCCCTTAATCTTGCTTTCTCCTGCAGGATCCTGTTCCGAGTCAATTCTGCCTTGAAAGTCACTTTCACTGGCCGGGTTCTTCTTGCAAAACCCCCTATTCTCCAAAAATTTTCCAGCTGGGTCATGTCATCTTCTCCTATTGCTTTTAAGATGCTTTCAATTGCTTTTTTCCCCCTTTTTTCTTGCTTCATATGTTTCCCCTTCAACTTCCTGGAGCCCATACACAAAGACTGACCTCTCTCTTTCATTCTCCCACTGTGTATCCTTGTGTATCCACTCATTCAATTTAATTTCCTCCATTGCAGCTTTCCTTTCTTCAGTTTCACTATCTATTATACTTGGGCTCAGTGGCCTGTCATTTTCCCTTCTCGGCTTTCCCTGGGCTCTGCTGTGGTCTGTTAGGGCCTCCACATATAGCTTAGCTATTTCATTTACTACAGTCCCCTCTGATAGAGCTTCTACATGTAGTTTTGCTCCTTCTTTCCCTGCAGTCCCCTTATTTGTGACTGAGGTAGCAGTCTCTGATGTCATTCCCAAAATGTTCTTTAGTTCTTTAGGCTGTTTCAGATTTTTCAGTTCCTCTTCTAATCTCTGTATCCTAGCCTCTGCTGCTATGACTTGCATCTCCCAATTCTTGCTTTCCATATCTATCCTCTCTTCCATTCTCATGCTAAGTTCTTCTAGTTTCTTTTCCCATTCATGTTCCCTTTTTGTGAGCTCTGCTGCCCAATCTTCCTTTGCAGATTCATCCTCCTGTCCCTTGGTTTTCCTTCCTGCTCTCTGGCAGCCCATTTTTTTTATTTTGATTGCCTCAGAATGGAAAACTTATGTAATTCCGTGTGTTAGGTTAGTAGTGTGTTTGTCCGAGTGTGGGGGAGGGGGAAGGTAGAGGAGGAACTGTGGACAGTGGCTATGTGGGAGAGAGGTGGGGAGGGGGATTTAGGGGAGAATATGGGGAGTGAGAAGGAGGGAGAAGCAAGGGGGAGAATGGGAGAGGGGGGGAAAGAGAGGTGGGGAGGAGGGTGAATGAGAGAGGGGGGATCAGGGGAAGGAGTGAGAGGATGGTGGGGGAGGGGGGAGTGTATGTGTGTGTCTGTATATGTGGATGGGTGTGTGTGTGTGTGTGTGTAGAATTATGTGTGGAATTATGTGTGGGTTTATTAAGTGTCTGAAAAGTAGGTGGAATTGTGTGTTGGAGTTTTATGTGGTCTCAGTGGTCCCTTACCTGACCACAGCCTCTTGTGACCTGACCCCCACCCTCCTGTGACTAGACCCGCACCTACTTACAATGCTGCCCTCTATGCTTTAACTATGGAAAATTTTCTAGGGTGCTTATCTGTATGTACCTCAACATTATATACATACAAGTAATCTCATTGGGAGACAACCATATTGTTTACCGTAGTCACCCCGTGTAGACATGTGAGAAAACTTAACCACCTCTGGTCACTACAGGTGGTCCCTTCGACCTCACAATCTTATCCATATCTATCCGAGACCAGTATGGATTGGATAGCACCCACAAGTACGGTGCTACTAATTAATTGTGGACTGTATAGATTATATTAGTTTAGCTGAATGAAGGGGGGGTATACCTGGAGTTTACCTGGAGAGAGTTTCGGGGGTCAACGCCCCCGCGGCCCGGTCTGTGACCAGGCCTCCTGGTGGATCAGCGCCTGATCAACCAGGCTGTTGCTGCTGGCTGCACGCAAACCAACATACGAGCCACAGCCCGGCTGATCAGGAACTGACTTTAGGTGCTTGTCCAGTGCCAGCTTGAAGACTGCCAGGGGTCTGTTGGTAATCCCCCTTATGTGTGCTGGGAGGCAGTTGAACAGTCTCGGGCCCCTGACACTTATTGTATGGTCTCTTAACGTGCTAGTGACACCCCTGCTTTTCATTGGGGGGATGGTGCATCGTCTGCCAAGTCTTTTGCTTTCATAGTGAGTGATTTTCGTGTGCAAGTTCGGTACTAGTCCCTCTAGGATTTTCCAGGTGTATATAATCATGTATCTCTCCCTCCTGCGTTCCAGGGAATACAGGTTTAGAAACCTCAAGCGCTCCCAGTAATTGAGGTGTTTTATCTCCGTTATGCGTGCCGTGAAAGTTCTCTGTACATTTTCTAGGTCGGCAATTTCACCTGCCTTGAAAGGTGCTGTTAGAGTGCAGCAATATTCCAGCCTAGATAGAACAAGTGACCTGAAGAGTGTCATCATGGGCTTGGCCTCCCTAGTTTTGAAGGTTCTCATTATCCATCCTGTCATTTTTCTAGCAGATGCGATTGATACAATGTTATGGTCCTTGAAGGTGAGATCCTCCGACATAATCACTCCCAGGTAGGATACACCTGGATACATCCATCAAGGAAAAACATTTGTACATAATCCCACCATTTACCAGATGTTCTCTGGTGGTCACTTGATGTAGCTGGATCACTCATAACCTATCCAATTACAACATAACATAACTGGCCAGCATGAGTCTGTTATAACTAGAAGGGTTACTTAACTGTGGGTGATTGATACTCCTTATTTCCTCCATTCACCATCTCATTTCGATGTCCTGCCACACCGACACGGTTCTCATTCCGGCAGGACGAGGTATCCGTCGGTTTGTCCCGGTTTAGAAGTCGTGATTCCATAAATCTTCATTATCCCCGGTACGAGAGTCACACGTTCACTCGGAGCAGGGCGCTCTATTTCACATCCCGCATTCTCTTAACTCAATGTTATTATCACTGATTACATTACCATTCACAAGACGATTTAACGTCTCATAACTATTATACACGTTAGAGATCACTCCATTAAGATCTGAGACCGATGAGTGATGATTAAACCAAGGGTAATTTTCCCCGGGACACAGTCCATGGTGACACGCCAGTCACTCATTTTACCACTCTATTACCATGGTCCCGTAAATCACGTTCCCTCACTCTCCACCAGGAACAGTTACGACACTTCCTATTATGAAATGAGGCCTATATTAATCCTTAGGCCGCCGTGAATGCCAATTTCGTGGTTCCATGCTTTCCCAGCTTCCTCACCACATTCAAAACAATCCGCCTCTGTCATGGCCCGAGTCGCCCCAAACCGCCCCGCACATCCGCGCATGCGCAAAGGGAACTCTTGGTTCTACTCTATTTTCAAATACATTTTTGACCCATATAGACACATTAAACACCTATTAGGCACTATAGTTTCGGAAAATTAAAATATTTTCCACATTTACTACCACCTAGGCTTATAGTAACTTACTTGCCTTGTTCCATAGATTACCAATTGCTATTCCTTATTGAGTACTTGAGTGCCTATTCTTTATCGTGCTAGGAGAGTTGGACTGTTCACAATCAGCTTGGTGGTTAATTGGAACCCAGAACCCCACACACAAACAGCCACTCATAGGTAATTACAGTACTTGCAATGCAGCTGTAGCAGCCTGTAGATTGTCCAGCTCGATGTGATGTCCTGGCGTAGATCTACCTCAATTTCTTCTCGTTATATAATGTACACTATTCACTGTATTTCTTTCACTGGTCACACGATTGTTTCACTTTATTATCTTTCTTGGGTGACACGTGGCAACGTCGCCTGAGCCCTGCCCGCTCTGAATGCGCCACCACATGTCACTTTTTTGATCTGTCTAGATCACTTACAAAATTGTGGCTCTCCCCACACTTATGTGGCTCAGGGCTAATTGTAAATCACTTCAAGGAATTGTTCACTACCCTGACACACTTAGCGACCCTTGCAGTACACTTGGGTAGCCTTCAAAAGCACTTATATTCGCGGAGCACGGAAGGTGTGACTCGCACACGCTGTGTACTTACTGTGTACTCACCTAATTGTGTTTGCAGGGGTCGATACTCAGCTCCTGGCCCCGGTGTGTGTGTGTGTGTGTTTGCGTGTGTGTACTCACCTAGGTGTGGTTGTGGGGGTCGATTCACAGCTCCTGGCCCCTGTGTGTGTGTTTGTGGTATGAGTGAGAAGTTGTATTTATTAATCATTGGTATCTACAAACCATGCCAAAAAGTATACTGTATGTATACCCAGTATACTTAATCACTTACAAAAAAAGTGATGCATTAAGAGAGCAATAAGGGTGCATAACGTTCCATTGTTTCCGACAGGAGTGCTGGAGATCAGAGCTGGCAGCGAGCTGTGAGCACACAGTCCATTTCAACGGTAGAGGGCGCTACCATCAACCACAACAACATGTACTTTGATCCCTTCCATAACTACAAGGTCAATGATCTTACCAGCTACACCATAAACGACCAGCGATGGATCTTACAGAGGTCAGCAGTGAGAACTAATACTTCAGTACTAGTAAAAATAATTATAATGATAATATTTTTTTTCTACAAGTACATGATACAATTTATAGAGACCACAGCTGTCATCAATTACTTACTACTATATAGAAAGCCCCTGGTTATGCTGAGCATTTTGTCAATTTTGTCCCCAGGATTCGACCCACATCAGTCCACTAACACCCAGGTATCTACTTACTGGTAGGTGAACAGGGACGGCAGGTGTAAGGTGACTAACACCCAGATACCTACTTACTCCCAGGTGAACATGGACAACAGTTGTTTTAAGGAAACACATCCTAATGCTTCCACCCGTACCGGGAATCTGTGGAAATTTTGTTATTTTCCTAGATTCAGCATGAGTAAATATGAATAATATAATAATTGTGACGCTGATTTGACTCTTCAAGAAATTTTGTGTATGTGCAGCGGCGGCGGAGTGATGCAGGAGGACGCCAGACTAACATTATGTGTGGGCGCTGCTTGTGGTGAAATCATTTAGTAATCTGGCATCATCGAGGCCATAAATGAATGGATTGGCTTCAAACTATAATTAATAAGTACTGGAATGTCCCATGTTAAAGAATAGGGACAGACAATTTGAGGGGGCCTCTAGAAATAAATGTTGATAGTACAAATGATAACTATCGCCATACAACACATCCAGGATATATGCCATTAGTCCTTTTATTTAACTTTCTGGTTGGCCAGTAGGATTTAGTTTGTTAGGTAGGCTTTGTGGGGTGATCAAACTACAATATAAACGGTAAGTAGTAATATAAATTTAATAATTACCTAACTTTTGGTACATATGTACCGGGCTATGGTTTGTACGTCGGGTTGTGTTCGGCCAACAGTAACAGCCTGGTTGATCAGGCCCTGATCCACCATGAGGCCTGGTCACAAACCGGGTCGCGGGGGCGATGACCCCCGAAACTCCTTGCAGGTAAATTCTAAGTGTCAATTAGATAATTCTTACCGTGTGTGTATTAGTGTTCGCATTAATCCTGTCTGGAGATCGTCTCATTTAATTTTCATACAATCAACACTGTTTTATAATTTACAATTATAGATATTAATGTTTAATATTGTAATTATTAAGTTAATTCAGGTGAAGCTTGTTTGTGAGAGTTGTGAAGGAGTGAGAGTCCTGTGACACACTCTAAGTCCCACTTATCTCACCCAAATTACTTACATTTAACAATTCAAGTAATACCCTGTAAACCTCGTGCAAGTAATTTCTCACAGATCAAACCATGGACCTCAGTGTGAGAGGCGAGTGCGCTACCAACACAGCTATGGAACACATAATAAATTACTCATATATGCGGTCTCTAAGGGATGATAAAGAATAAATTTAGGAATTACAAGGAATACATGAGAACTGCTTAGCTTATTAATACACTTTTTGTAACACCGTGAAATTTACTTGTTGAAGGATTTACAGATCAGGTTTAGGCTTGATGAAGCTCCTCGAGTGTGAAACATGCTCCTAAATACCTCAGTAATTGATAAATTAGACACATTTGTAACAATTGGGGTATCTATATTGAGGACACGTTTCGCCACACAGTGACTTCATCAGTCCTATACAAAAAATAATTGTGAAGAACTAAAGGAGTGAGGTAATGATTACATCGACTCCAGGCTGAGGGACTGATTACCTCAAAGGTCTTCTGATCTTCACGATTCTTCTTTATATAAGACTGATGAAGCCACTGTGTGGCGAAACGTTTCCTCAATATAAATACCCCAAGTGAAACAATGTGTCTAATTTATCAACATGACTGGGTGTTTAACCAGTGTTAATACAAGACTGACTACTGTTTAATATGTTTATTATACACACCAGACCCATCCTGTGGTGTGGGTGGTACATAATGGGTCCAGGGACTGTACCTCAGCACTACAGAGGTACATAATGGGTCCAGGGACTGTACCTCAACATTACAGAGGTACATAATGGTCCAGGGACTGTACCTCAACATTACAGAGGTACATAATGGGTCCAGGGACTGTACCTCAACATTACAGAGGTACATAATGGGTCCAGGGACTGTACCTCAACATTACAGAGGTACATAAAGGGTCCCGGGACTGTACCTCAACATTACAGTGGTACATAATGGGTCCAGGGACTGCACCTCAACATTACAGTGGTACATAATGGGTCCAGGGACTGTACCTCAACATTACAGAGGTACATAATGGGTCCAGGGACTGTACCTCAACATTACAGAGGTACATAATGGGTCCAGGGACTGTACCTCAACATTACAGAGGTACATAAAGGGTCCCGGGACTGTACCTCAACATTACAGTGGTACATAATGGGTCCAGGGACTGCACCTCAACATTACAGTGGTACATAATGGGTCCAGGGACTGTACCTCAACATTACAGAGGTACATAATGGGTCCCGGGACTGTACCTCAACATTACAGTGGTACATAATGGGTCCAGGGACTGCACCTCAACATTACAGTGGTACATAATGGGTCCAGGGACTGTACCTCAACATTACAGAGGTACATAATGGGTCCCGGGACTGTACCTCAACATTACAGTGGTACATAATGGGTCCAGGGACTGCACCTCAACATTACAGTGGTACATAATGGGTCCAGGGACTGTACCTCAACATTACAGAGGTACATAATGGGTCCAGGGACTGTACCTCAACATTACAGTGGTACATAATGGGTCCAGGGACTGCACCTCAACATTACAGAGGTACATAATGGGTCCAGGGACTGCACCTCAACATTACAGAGGTACATAATGGGTCCAGGGACTGCACCTCAACATTACAGAGGTACATAATGGGTCCAGGGACTGCACCTCAACATTACAGAGGTACATTATGGGTCCAGGGACTGTACTTCAACATTACAGAGGTACATAATGGTCCAGGCACCGTACCTCAACATTACAGTGGTACATAATGGGTCCAGGGACTGCACCTCAACATTACAGAGGTACATAATGGGTCCAGGGACTGCACCTCAACATTACAGAGGTACATTATGGGTCCAGGGACTGTACCTCAACATTACAGAGGTACATAATGGTCCAGGCACCGTACCTCAACATTACAGAGGTACATAATGTCCAGGGACTGTACCTCAACATTACAGAGGTACATAATGGTCCAGGGACTGTACATCAACATTACAGAGGTACATAATGGTCCAGGGACTATACCTCAACGTTACAGAGGTACATAATGGTCCAGGGACTCTACCTCAACATTACAGAGGTACATAATGGTCCAGGGACTGTACCTCAACATTACAGAGGTACATAATGGGTTCCGGGACTGTACTTCATTACAGAGGTACATAATGGGTCCAGGGACTATACCTCAACGTTACAGAGGCACATAATGGACCAGGCACTGTACCTCAACATTACAGAGGTACATAATGGTCCAAGGACTGTACCTCAACATTACAGAGGTACATAATGGTCCAGGGACTGTACCTCAACATTACAGAGGTACATAATGGTCCAGGGACTGTACCTCAACATTACAGAGGTATATAGTGGGTCCAGGGACTGTACCTCAACATTACAGAGATACATAAT
>NC_091353.1:17203465-17355965 GCF_038502225.1 Cherax quadricarinatus
TGATGATATTTATACAATTATTACAGTATTGCATAACAGTAAATCTTCTATTTTTTGGTGTGAATAAAAATTCATTATGTGAATAAAAAATCAAAATGGAATTTATTTGTAAAGCCTCAAAACATAACTAATGAACAGAGGAAATGTTAGTTTAGTGCCAGGAATGCCTACATTGTTCATTCTGGACCCTATTTTGAAATTGGAATATTTTGAACTTTGTGTTAAATTGGCCAAATTGACAATTTCCGATCACTTTATTTTGTAGTTGAAACAGTTGACTTGGCGATTTCTTGTGCTCAATCGATAGAATAGAAGTAATACTAGTGAAATAGCTAAGAATTTGGTTGACTGGAATAATGTAATTGGCCTAAAATGGGAGTCAAAGTCGGCAAAATCGCCGATTCGTAAATATCGCTGACACATCAAAATTCGCGAGAGCATAATTTCGTCAATTTTCCACCAAATTTCGTACTTTTTGTTTTATTACCTTCACAAAAAGATTCTCTACGATTTCATAAGAAAAAATAACAAATTTTTTTTTTGAAAATTCTTGGACACTGGTGCGTGACTCAAGATTTGGGCCTTGGACCCTGAAAGGGTTAAAATTCAGTATTGTTTAATAGCGCTTTAGGATTACAACTGGTAGGCTACTAACTAGAGAAATTAAAATTTAATAAATTTATTAAGCAGTAAGTTGTCTAGAGGTATATTATCAAATTAAATTAATTACAGCAATCAAAATAAAATCAGTCTCTCGAGTTCAATATTATTGTGCTGAAAGCACATATCACATTTATAATTCTTAAGTACCGTCTGGTACATTAACATTTAATAAGATATTACAAATATGTACAGGTAAGTGTGTGTATGCGTGTAAGTGCTCTTAAGTAGTTAGCTATGTCTCAAGACTCGGATAAGACTTAAACAAGTGACTGACAAAGTCCTCAAATAAACTAACATCTTGACCGACTGGCAACCCGAACAGTCTGCTTGAACAACAAAGAATGCTAAGCCCAATAGCAATGCAATATCAAGCGACTGCGACACAGAATCAGGAACAAGGAGATAATATAACGACACTAAGTAGGGACCATCAACAGATCCTCCACAAAAGTTACCAAACTCCCATACTACTGAATCTATGTTCAGCATAGGTAAAATTGTGACTGTGACAATACACAGGAACCAGTACAAAATTAGGTCAGAAGCTATAGCTAAGGACCTGAGATGTTCAGAGTGTCTAAGCGACACACAACCTCAGTACAACGTCGAAAATCACTAAGTCTTTACAATGTTCTGTGAACAAAGTTCTACAGAACTAACAAGAATAATGAGACAGACAATCTGTCCAACCAGCAAGCGAGTCTCGAGCAGACTGACTACTTCACGAGAGGTGAGGACACCCCCCCCCTCGATCACGTGATAGCTACGTGGACAACTGCAGCTCAGAAGCCGGCAGTATAACGAGCGACAAGCGATAATTACAGTAGTTTGACAATCAAGACTAACTGAGCACATTTTATATACATCCTAACAACATAAGCTAAATAACAATATAACAGTCAAATAATAATATAAAGTCATACATTTACGATTTAGCTATTATTGCAAATATAAGCAATATAAAATTAAATGAAAAGGTAATATACATTATATATACATAATAATAGTAGGGTAGTAGGTTGGTAGACAGCAACCACCCAGGGAAGTACTACCGTCCTGCCAGATGACTGTGAAACAGAAACCTGTAACTGTTTTACATGATGGTAGGATTGCTGGTTTTCTTTTTCTGTCTCATAAACACGCTAAGATAACAGGGATATCTTGCTACTCCTACTTACACTTTGGTCACACTTCACAGACACGCACATGCATATATATATATACATACATCTAGGTTTTTCTCCTTTTTCTAAATAGCTCTTGTTCTTTTTTATTTCTTCTATTGTCCATGGGGAAGTGGAAAAGAATCTTTCCTCCGTAAGCCATGCGTGTCGTATGAGGCGACTAAAATGCCGGGAGCAATGGGCTAGTAACCCCTTCTCCTGTATACATTTACTAAAAAAGAGAAGAAGAAAAACTTTATAAAACTGGGTTGCTTAAATGTGCGTGGATGTAGTGCGGATGACAAGAAACAGATGATTGCTGATGTTATGAATGAAAAGAAGTTGGATGTCCTGGCCCTAAGCGAAACAAAGCTGAAGGGGGTAGGAGAGTTTCAGTGGGGGGAAATAAATGGGATTAAATCTGGAGTATCTGAGAGAGTTAGAGCAAAGGAAGGGGTAGCAGTAATGTTAAATGATCAGTTATGGAAGGAGAAAAGAGAATATGAATGTGTAAATTCAAGAATTATGTGGATTAAAGTAAAGGTTGGATGCGAGAAGTGGGTCATAATAAGCGTGTATGCACCTGGAGAAGAGAGAAATGCAGAGGAGAGAGAGAGATTTTGGGAGATGTTAAGTGAATGTATAGGAGCCTTTGAACCAAATGAGAGAGTAATTGTGGTAGGGGACCTGAATGCTAAAGTAGGAGAAACCTTTAGAGAGGGTGTGGTAGGTAAGTTTGGGGTGCCAGGTGTAAATGATAATGGGAGCCCTTTGATTGAACTTTGTATAGAAAGGGGTTTAGTTATAGGTAATACATATTTTAAGAAAAAGAGGATAAATAAGTATACATGATATGATGTAGGGCGAAATGACAGTAGTTTGTTGGATTATGTATTGGTAGATAAAAGACTGTTGAGTAGACTTCAGGATGTACATGTTTATAGAGGGGCCACAGATATATCAGATCACTTTCTAGTTGTAGCTACACTGAGAGTAAAAGGTAGATGGGATACAAGGAGAATAGAAGCATCAGGGAAGAGAGAGGTGAAGGTTTATAAACTAAAAGAGGAGGCAGTTAGGGTAAGATATAAACAGCTATTGGAGGATAGATGGGCTAATGAGAGCATAGGCAATGGGGTCGAAGAGGTATGGGCTAGGTTTAAAAATGTAGTGTTAGAGTGTTCAGCAGAAGTTTGTGGTTACAGGAAAGTGGGTGCAGGAGGGAAGAGGAGCGATTGGTGGAATGATGATGTAAAGAGAGTAGTAAGGGAGAAAAAGTTAGCATATGAGAAGTTTTTACAAAGTAGAAGTGATGCAAGGAGGGAAGAGTATATGGAGAAAAAGAGAGAAGTTAAGAGAGTGGTGAAGCAATGTAAAAAGAGAGCAAATGAGAGAGTGGGTGAGATGTTATCAACAAATTTTGTTGAAAATAAGAAAAAGTTTTGGAGTGAGATTAACAAGTTAAGAAAGCCTAGAGAACAAATGGATTTGTCAGTTAAAAATAGGAGAGGAGAGTTATTAAATGGAGAGTTAGAGGTATTGGGAAGATGGAGGGAATATTTTGAGGAATTGTTAAATGTTGATGAAGATAGGGAAGCTGTGATTTCGTGTATAGGGCAAGGAGGAATAACATCTTGTAGGAGTGAGGAAGAGCCAGTTGTGAGTGTGGGGGAAGTTCGTGAGGCAGTAGGTAAAATGAAAGGGGGTAAGGCAGCCGGGATTGATGGGATAAAGATAGAAATGTTAAAAGCAGGTGGGGATATAGTTTTGGAGTGGTTGGTGCAATTATTTAATAAATGTATGGAAGAGGGTAAGGTACCTAGGGATTGGCAGAGAGCATGCATAGTTCCTTTGTATAAAGGCAAAGGGGATAAAAGAGAGTGCAAAAATTATAGGGGGATAAGTCTGTTGAGTGTACCTGGTAAGGTGTATGGTAGAGTTATAATTGAAAGAATTAAGAGTAAGACGGAGAATAGGATAGCATATGAACAAGGAGGCTTTAGGAAAGGTAGGGGGTGTGTGGACCAGGTGTTTACAGTGAAACATATAAGTGAACAGTATTTAGATAAGGCTAAAGAGGTCTTTGTGGCATTTATGGATTTGGAAAAGGCGTATGACAGGGTGGATAGGGGGGCAATGTGGCAGATGTTGCAAGTGTATGGTGTAGGAGGTAGGTTACTGAAAGCAGTGAAGAGTTTTTATGAGGATAGTGAGGCTCAAGTTAGAGTATGTAGGAAAGAGGGAAATTTTTTCCCAGTAAAGGTAGGCCTTAGACAAGGATGTGTGATGTCACCGTGGTTGTTTAATATATTTATAGATGGGGTTGTAAGAGAAGTAAATGCGAGGGTCTTGGCAAGAGGCGTGGAGTTAAAAGATAAAGAATCACACACAAAATGGGAGTTGTCACAGCTGCTCTTTGCTGATGACACTGTGCTCTTGGGATATTCTGAAGAGAAGTTGCAGAGATTGGTGGATGAATTTGGTAGGGTGTGCAAAAGAAGAAAATTAAAGGTGAATACAGGAAAGAGTAAGGTTATGAGGATAACAAAAAGATTAGGTGATGAAAGATTGAATATCAGATTGGAGGGAGAGAGTATGGAGGAGGTGAACGTATTCAGATATTTGGGAGTGGACGTGTCAGCGGATGGGTCTATGAAAGATGAGGTGAATCATAGAATTGATGGGGGAAAAAGAGTGAGTGGTGCACTTAGGAGTCTGTGGAGACAAAGAACTTTGTCCTTGGAGGCAAAGAGGGGAATGTATGAGAGTATAGTTTTACCAACGCTCTTATATGGGTGTGAAGCGTGGGTGATGAATGTTGCAGCGAGGAGAAGGCTGGAGGCAGTGGAGATGTCATGTCTGAGGGCAATGTGTGGTGTGAATATAATGCAGAGAATTCGTAGTTTGGAAGTTAGGAGGAGGTGCGGGATTACCAAAACTGTTGTCCAGAGGGCTGAGGAAGGGTTGTTGAGGTGGTTCGGACATGTAGAGAGAATGGAGCGAAACAGAATGACTTCAAGAGTGTATCAGTCTGTAGTGGAAGGAAGGCGGGGTAGGGGTCGGCCTAGGAAGGGTTGGAGGGAGGGGGTAAAGGAGCGTGTTTGATAGGAGTGAATGGAGACGAATGGTTTTTAATACTTGACGTGCTGTTGGAGTGTGAGCAAAGTAACATTTATGAAGGGATTCAGGGAAACCGGCAGGCCGGACTTGAGTCCTGGAGATGGGAAGTACAGTGCCTGCACTCTGAAGGAGGGGTGTTAATGTTGCAGTTTAAAAACTGTAGTGTAAAGCACCCTTCTGGCAAGACAGTGATGGAGTGAATGATGGTGAAAGTTTTTCTTTTTCGGGCCACCCTGCCTTGGTGGGAATCGGCCAGTGTGATAATAAAAAAATAATAATCATTGTAACCCATTCAGGGGTTGCAACACCCATGCACTCTGCCCCAGGGTCAGACTCGTGGAACTCTGTGTTCATCAAGAACTGCAAGAAGCCCCTATCACGAGCCTTTTCCATCCTATGGAGAGGGAGCATGGACACGGGGGTCGTCCCACAGTTACTAAAAACAACAGACATAGCCCCACTCCACAAAGGGGGCAGTAAAGCAACAGCAAAGAACTACAGACCAATAGCACTAACATCCCATATCATAAAAATCTTTGAAAGGGTCCTAAGAAGCAAGATCACCACCCATCTAGAAACCCATCAGTTACACAACCCAGGGCAACATGGGTTTAGAACAGGTCGCTCCTGTCTGTCTCAACTATTGGATCACTACGACATGGTCCTAAATGCACTAAAAGACAAAAAGAATGCAGATGTAATATATACAGACTTTGCAAAAGCCTTCGACAAGTGTGACCATGGCGTAATAGCGCACAAAATGCTTGCTAAAGGAATAACAGGAAAAGTCGGTCGATGGATCTACAATTTCCTCACTAACAGAACAGAGAGAGTAGTCGTCAACAGAGTAAAGTCCGAGGCAGCTACGGTGAAAAGCTCTGTTCCACAAGGCACAGTACTCGCTCCCATCTTGTTCCTCATCCTCATATCCGACATAGACAAGGATGTCAACCACAGCACCGTGTCTTCCTTTGCAGATGACAACCGAATCTGCATGACAGTGTCTTCCATTGCAGACTCTGCAAAGCTCCAGGCGGACATCAACCAAATCTTTCAGTGGGCTGCAGAAAACAATATGAAGTTCAACGATGAGAAATTTCAATTACTCAGATATGGTAAACATGAGGAAATTAAATCTTCATCAGAGTACAAAACAAATTCTGGCCACAAAATAGAGCGAAACACCAACGTCAAAGACCTGGGAGTGATTATGTCGGAGGAGCTCACCTTCAAGGACCATAACATTGTATCCATCGCATCTGCTAGAAAAATGACAGGATGGATAATGAGAACCTTCAAAACTAGGGAGGCCAAGCCCATGATGACACTCTTCAGGTCACTTGTTCTATCTAGGCTGGAATATTGCTGCACACTAACAGCACCTTTCAGGGCAGGTGAAATTGCCGACCTAGAAAATGTACAGAGAACTTTCACGGCGCGCTTAACGGAGATAAAACACCTCAATTACTGGGAGCGATTGAGGTTCCTAAACCTGTATTCCCTGGAATGCAGGAGGGAGAGATACATGATTATATACACCTGGAAAATCCTAGAGGGACTAGTACCGAACTTGCACATGAAAATCACTCACTACGAAAGCAAAAGACTTGGCAGACGATGCACCATCCCCCCAATGAAAAGCAGGGGTGTCACTAGCACGTTAAGAGACCATACAATAAGTGTCAGGGGCCCGAGACTGTTCAACTGCCTCCCAGCACACATAAGGGGGATTACCAACAGACCCCTGGCAGTCTTCAAGCTGGCACTGGACAAGCACCTAAAGTCAGTTCCTGATCAGCTGGGCTGTGGCTCGTAAGTTGGTTTGCGTGCAGCCAGCAGCAACAGCCTGGTTGATCAGGAGGCCTGGTCACAGACCGGGCCGCGGGGGCGTTGACCCCCGGAACTCTCTCCAGGTAAACTCCAGGTAAACCCTTCTGGCAAGACAGTGATGGAGTGAATGATGGTGAAAGCTTTTCTTTTTCGGGCCACCCTGCCTTGGTGGGAATCGGCCAGTGTGTTAATATAAAATACAGTGGACCCTCGACCAACGATGGCATCGATTAACGATAAATCCGACTAGCGATACATTTTAACGCAAAAATTTTGCCTCGACTAGCGCTAAAAAAACCCGACCAACACTATTCGTTCCGTTCGAGACGCGTCCACTTTGGCCTGAGCGTGCCTCACTTGTCCCATGGGTGCCAGTGTTTACAAGCCAGCCAGCCACCGCTGTCGCTTGTAAACATACAATTGGAACATTTCATATTATCACCTGCAAAAATTGTCACCATGGGCCCCAAGAAAGCTTCTAGTGGAAACCCTACAGCAAAAAGGGTGAGAATTACTATGGAGATGAAGAAAGAGATCATTGCTAAGTATGAAAGTGGAGTGCTTGTCTCCGAGCTGGTCAGGTTGTATAGTAAACCCCAATCAACCATCGCTACTATTGTGGCCAAGAAAACGGCAATCAAGGAAGCTGTTCTTGCCAAAGGTGCAACTATTTTTTCGAAACTGAGATCGCAAGTGATAGAAGATGTTGAGAGACTCTTATTGGTGTGGATAAACGAAAAACAGATAGCAGGAGATAGCATCTCTCAAGCAATCATATGTGAAAAGGCTAGGAAGTTGCATGACGATTTAATTAAAAAAATGCCAGCAACTAGTGGTGATGTGAGTGAATTCGAGGCCAGCAAAGGTTGGTTTGAGAGATTTAAGAAGCGTTGTGGCATTCATAGTGTGATAAGGCATGGTGAGGCTGCCAGTTCGGACCACAAAGCGGCTGAAAAATATGTGCAGGAATTCAAGGAGTACATAGACAGTGAAGGACTGAAACCTGAACAAGTGTTTAATTGTGACAAAACAGGCCTGTTTTGGAAGAAAATGCCAAGCAGGACCTACATTACTCAGGAGGAAAAGGCACTCCCAGGACATAAGCCTATGAAAGACAGGCCTACTCTGTTGATGTGTGCCAATGCTAGTGGTGATTGCAAAGTGAAGCCTTTATTGGTGTATCACTCTGAAACTCCCAGAGTGTTCAGGAAAAACAATGTCCTCAAGGCTAATTTGTGTGTGATGTGGAGGGCAAACAGTAAGGCATGGGTCACTAGGGACCTTTTCTATGACTGGTTACACCATGCATTTGCCCCCACTGTGAAAAATTACCTAATTGAAAAGAAATTAGACCTTAAGTGCCTCCTGGTATTAAACAATGCTCCTGGTCATCCTTCAGACTTGTCAGAGCGACTTTCTAGGGACATGAGCTTCATTAAGGTAAAGTTTTTGCCTCCTATTACCACTCCTCTCCTGCAGCTCATGGACCAGCAGGTCATTTCCAACTTCAAGAAACTGTACACAAAAGCTATGTTTGAAAGGTGCTTTGTAGTGACCTCAGAAACTCAACTGACTCTAAGAGAGTTTTGGAAAGATCACTTTACCATCCTCAATTGTGTAAACATTATAGGTAAGGCTTGGGAGGAAGTGACTAAGAGGACCTTGAACTCTGCTTGGAAAAAACTGTGGCCAGAATGTGCAGACAAAAGGGATTTTGAAGGGTTTGAGGCTAACCCTGAGAATCCTATGCCAGTTGAGGAATCCATTGTGGCATTGGGAAAGTCCTTGGGGTTAGAGGTTAGTGGGGAGGATGTGGAAGAGTTGGTGGAGGAGGACAATGAAGAACTAACCACTGATGAGCTGCTAGATCATCATCATCAGCATGAGGCCACATCTGAGGAAACTGCTTCGGAGGAGGGGAGAGAGAAATTGAAGAAGTTGCCTACTTCTAAGATTAAGGAAATCTGTGCAATGTAGCTTAAAGTGCAAACCTTTATGGATGAAAGTCACCCTGACACAGCTACTGCAAGCCGTGTTGGCAACCTGTACATTGACAATGTTGTGAAACACTTTAGAAATGACATAAAGGAACAGGAGGTACAGGCCTCTATGGACAGATATGTTGTGCGACAGAAGTCCAGTGACTCTGAAGCTGGTCCTAGTGGCATTAAAAGAACAAGGGAAGTAACCCCGGAAAAAGACTTGCTACCTCAAGTGCTAATGGAAGGGGATTCCCCTTCTAAACACTAAGAAGATCAACACTCTCCGCTCCTCCCATCCCATCAATCATCACCAGATCTTCAATAAAGGTAAGTGTCATGTAACTGTGCATATCTTCTTCAATTTGTGTGTATTAAAATCAATATTTCATGTGGTAAAAATTTTTTTTTTCAATACTTTGGGGTGTCAGGAACGGATTAATTTGATTTCCATTATTTCTTATGGGTAAAATTAACTCGACTAACAATAATTTTGATTAACGATGAGCTCTCAGGAACGGATTAATATCGCTGGTCGAGGGTCCACTGTATGTAATATGGTAAATATGAGAAAATTAAAACTTCATCAGAGTACAAAACAAATTCCAACCACAAAATAGAGTGAAAAACCAACGTCAAAGACCTGGGAGTGATAATGTCGGAGGATCTCACCTTCAAAGACCATAACATTGTATCAATCGCAGCTGCTAGAAAAATGACAGGATGGATAATGAGAACCTTCAAAACTAGGGATGCCAAGCCCATGATGACACTTCAGGTCGCTTGTTCTATCTAGGCTGGAATACTGCTGCGCACTAACAGCACCTTTCAAGGCAGGTGAAATTGCTGACCTAGAAAATGTACAGAGAACCTTCACGGCACGCATAACGGAGATAAAATGCCTCAATTACTGAGAGCGCTTGAAGTTCCTGAACCTGTATTCCCTGGAATGCAGGTGGGAGAGATACATGATTATATACACCTGGAAAATCCTAGAGGGACTAGTACCGAACTTGCACACGAAAATCACTCACAACGAAAGCAAACGACTTGGCAGACAATGTAACATTTCCCCAATGAAAAGCAGGGGTGTCACTAGCACGTTAAGAGACAATACAATAAGTGTCAGGGGCCTGAGACTGCTCAGCTGCCTCCTAGCATACTTAAGGGGGATTACCAATAGACCCCTGGCATTCTTCAAGCTGGCACTGGAGTTAGTTTAATATGTTTATTATGCACCCCATACCCATCCTGTGGGCGGTAGTCAAAAGATTACAGAGGTACATAATTGGTCCAGGGACTGGGCCTCAAAGTTTTGATAGCTGAGCAAGTTACAGAGGTAATGAATTCACATTTTACAAAGGTAATGAACTCACAATTTACAAAGGTAATGAACTCCAGGTAGGTCTAGTCACAATCATGACAAGTTACAAAGGTATTTACAGATTACAGAGGTACACAATGGGTCCAGGGACCGGCCTCCAAAGTTTTGATGGCTGAACTAGGTACAAGGTAATGAACTCACAAGTTACAAAGGTAATGAACTCACAAGTTACAAAGGTAATGGACAAGCACCTAAAGTCGGTACCTGACCAGCCGGGCTGTGGCTTGTACGTTGGATTGCGTGCAGCCAGCAGTAACAGCCTGGTTGATCAGTCTCTGATCCACCAGGAGGCCTGGTTACAGACCGGGCCATGGGGGCGTTGACTCCCGGAACTCTCTCCAGCTAAACTCCAGGTATCCCACCGAGGCAGGGTGGCCCAAAAGGAAAAACAAAAGCTTCTCCTTTTAAATTTAGTAATATATACAGGAAAAGGGGTTACTAGCCCCTTGCTCCAAGCATGTTAGTCGCCTCTTACGACACGCATGGGTAACTTACGGAGGAAGAATTCTGTTCCACTTCTCCATGGAGATAAGTGAAAATAAACAAGGACTAGCAAGAAAATAGAAGAAAACCCAGAGGGGTGTGTGTGTATATTTATATGCTTGTACATGCATGTGTAGTGTGGCCTAAGTATAAGTAGAAGTAGCAAGATATACCTGAAATCTTGCATGTTTAGTTTTTTTAGTTTAATATCTTTATTATGCACCCCATACCCATCCTGAGGGTGGTAATCAAAAGATTACAGAGGTACATAATGGGTCCAGCGATTGGGCCCCAAAGTTTTGGTACCTGAGCAAGTTACAAAGGTAATGAACTCCAGGTAGATCTGGTCACAATCATGACAAGTTACAAAGGTATTATGTTTATGAGACAGGAAAAACAACACCAGCAATCCTACCATCATGTAAAACAATTACAGGCGGCCTCTGTTTTACACTCGCTTGCAGGACGGTAGTACCTTCCTGGGTGGTAGATGAATGGTTCAGAGAACCGACACGTTGATAAATTAGACACGTGTCTAATTTATCAATGTGTCGGTTCTCTGAACCATTCATCTACAATCCTGTCAGACACTGCAACTTCTTGGGATCTTAATACTTGGGAATTCTTCGCTTGCCTAACCCTTGGGCACAACCTACTTCCACATTGGACAAATGTGACACCACCTACGACTGCTGCACCTTTCCTGCCTACGGTTTATAAGCTCCTTCTCCACACTTATGCCGTATTCTATTCAAGATTGATGGACTGACCACGTCGACTCAAGGTTGAGGGACTGATTACCTCATTCTCCTCCTGTTCTTCAAGTTTCTCCTTTGTATGGACTGATGAAGCCACTGTGTGGTGAAGCGTTTCCTCAATAAAGATACCCAAGAGTTGCACATGTGTCTAATTTATCACCTTCCTGGGTGGTTGCTGTCTATCAGCCTACTACCTAGAAACTTGCTTACCAATCTCTCTTAATAAAAATTCAACTCGTCTTACTCCACCCTACTATTCTTGTCATATTAAAAAAGTTGGGTATAGTCTATAACAGCTGTGTAGATTTACCACTGTGACAAACTTGTCATCAGTTATGAGGGTGATTCTACCTTGTAGTCTGTCCTTTGGCAGGGTTTCCATGTTGCTTTCCTGTTCAACCAGGCTGCTTTTGTTAGCAGCTTGATGGACCATATATCCATCACAGCCTGGTTGATCTGGCACATGACAGGGGTAGTAGTCCAGCTTCTTCTTGAAGACTTCGACTCTTGTTCTACCAGTTCCAGGCTACAAAGCCTATCCCTAATTCGACAGTGCATCCCAACAATGGCCCTTCTGTGTCATTACAGTAATGGTAAACATTACCGTGAAAGCAAGATATTAGACACACGTGCATCACCTGGGTATTCTGCCAACCAATGGCTTTATCAGTTCAATGCAAAAATATTTGTGGGTATTGAAAATGGAGACAGGAGGAGACTGCATAATCAGTTCCTCAGTCTTGCAGAACTCTACACAGAAGACAGTGGAAGATTAGGTAATCAGTCCCTCAACCTTGCAGAACTATACACACAAGAAATTTCAAGATGAGGTAATGAGTCCTTCTCAACCTGGTACTACATACTGACTTCTAGGTTGAGGGACTGATTACCTCATCTTCCACTGTCTTCTGTGTATACTTCTGCACAGTTGAGGAACTGATTACCTCATCTTGCACTCTCTCCAGTTTTAATACCTGTATATCCAGGTGTTGCACATTAATCTAATTTCTCACATTTTGTAATATGCCATTTCTACCTACCAGTGCAGATCTTGAAAGTGTTATTATCCTTTCCTCTTTCTGACTACCATCAAACTTTGATTTTCTGTTTCTCATATTACCCCTTCATTCTTGATTCCATAATTTTAATAATGAAATATAGCTGTGAATGCTACCTAATCTCTCAGGTGTTTAAGTACCTATTTGTTTGGCATATGTTCTCTTGTTCCATTCTTGATGAACTAGACATGTGTAGAACACCTGGGTATTTTTATTACCAAAACATTTCGTCTGCACATCAGTCTTCAATTGAATAGTCAAGTAAAACACCGGGGACAGTAGAAATAGTTCTGATGTGATCTCTCCATCACCCTTGGTAGGAGGTGTTCAGTCCTTTGGGCAGGGTGGCCCAAAAGGATAAACGAAAGTTTCTCCTTTTACATTTAGTAATATATACAGGAGAAGGGGTTACTAGCCCCTTGCTCCTGGCATTTTAGTCGCCTCTTACAACACGCATGGCTTACGGAGGAAGAATTTTGTTCCACTTCCCCATGGAAGAAAACCCAGAGCCGTGTGTATATATATATGCTTGTACATGTATGTGTTGTGTGACCTAAGTGTAAGTAGAAGTAGCAAGACGTACCTGAAATCTTGCATGTGTATGAGACAAAAAAAAGACACCAGCAATCCTACCATCATGTAAAATAATTACAGGCTTCCGTTTTACACTCACTTGGCAGGATGGTAGTACCTCCCTGGGCAGTTGCTGTCTACCAGCCTACTACCTAGGTTCAGTCCTATTATTACATTAATTATTAACACATCAGCCATTTCCCACCAAGGCAGGGTGGCCCGAAGAAGAAAAACTTTCATCATCACTCACTCCATCTCTGTCTTGCCAGAGGCATGCTTACACTACAGTTATAAAACTGCAACATTAACACCCTTCCTTCAGAGTGCTGGCACTGTACTTCCCATCTCCAGGAATCAAGTCCTCTTAGTAGTAAAGATTCCCAAGTGTTGCACATGTGTCTTATTCATCAACTTGTCAGTATTGCATATCATCAATAATATCACATCTCATCACTGTGTGTGATACCATACAATGGTGCCATACACAATAATAAATATGTTAAATAGTGTCACCAACTCATTTTTCTGAAGATAATATTCTCTCTCACATTGAAAATTTAACCAGTATTATTTTTCATTCATTATTTGCTTTATAAGAGCAGTGTTGGTAGAATGCTTCTCAATATATGTACTTGCTTAGCAGGACTTGGAAACTGGAGTTGAGGAAGCTGATGTCACCAACTCTATGACAGTGAACTCTCTCCTTGTGGCGAATGGTGTGACGTCGCGTTCCAGAGGACGCAATGCCATCTATCCATGTGTAGGTGGAATATAGTTAATCTATGTTTATGCTGAACTTTTATTTTTTAATATAATGAGGCAATGGCAACATTATTCTATAATGTTAGAATATACAGTCAGTATATACACAAGACACAATGTACAGGTTATGGCAATTTATTAATAAAAATGATAAGTCTCTATTGGACAAAATGTCTTTGTTAATAAAATATCATAACCTACACTTTATGTTCAACAGTATGCACTATACTTAATAATGTGGTTAATGAGACCAGCCATGACTTACAGGAGGGCCTCACTTATATAGCAGGTTAGGTTCTGGGCTACTTCTGTAAAGCAAAAATCGCTGTAAAGTGAATCGTAGCTTTTTTTCAATTTCAAATGCATATAAAAACCTGATAATGCATTTACACTATCATATATGAAGTGAGCAAAAGAGTTAGGCCTAAAAAATGCATATACAATACACACATTACTTCTTTCTTTCTTTCAACATACCAGCCATATCCCACCGAGGCGGGGTGGCCCAAAAGAAAAAACTAAAGTTTCTCTTTTTAAATTTAGTAATATATACAGGAGAAGGGGTTACTAGCCCCTTGCTCCTGGCATTTTAGTCGCCTCTTACAACACGCATGGCTTACGGAGGAAGAATTCTGTTCCACTTCCCCATGGAGGACACATTACTTGCCTTAAAATATTTTCATCCTTATATTGAGTGATGAATACATTTATTTTAAGAAGTCTGAATACATTGCAAGTGATAGGCCTAAAGAGGCAGGTGCCAGAAGTCGCCAGAAACTTACCGCACAGGTCAGCTGTTCTAATAATCTTTCTGGCCTGCTAGTGTACCTCGCATATAATCTAGTGATACCAGTGAATAGGAGAATTCAGTATTGTAGTAGCAACTAACCAGTAATATAATGGTACTTAGTGGAATGGAGTGACTTTCATTAGTTTTTTCTCCATTCTTGAAATACCAGACGTATACAGTGAAATTCATATAACCTGTAGTTACCAGCGGTCGCAATATACACAACGAAAAGCAAATATTACTCCAGAAAAAGCGTCTTTCCTCCAATAATTTCGCCAGTCAACTGTAGTGATAATATAGCATTTGTTTTGGTGGAGACGGAAAAAACCTAGAAAAGCTAGATACAGTGATCGATAAACCTTCAGGCTGTAAACAAGGGTTGAGGCCTCGACCGTTTGTCATTGTAGGAGCTGCCAGCAGTCACCGGTTCTTCAGCATGCAAGTTATACTTTTGTATCAATCTAATCACATATTACTCGGTTAAATAATTTCCAGTAGTTCCTTTATGTGATAGCCCAAATCACCGACCAGATATGTTTTAAATAAGTGACCCACTGATCAGATCCGACTGGTTCTGAGCCCTTGGCTGGTCCGAACCCTTGACCGGTTTCATACGGATTTGTTGGACAATAAAGCAGACTGTAAACAGACGGGGTTTTAGGCGCCCTTATCAAACACAAACAATAAATATAAAACAGAAGCGTACACCGGTAAGCTGTCCTAATATACAAGTACAGTTAGAAATAGGGGTGTTAATGTTGCAGTTTAAAAACTGTAGTGTAATCACCCTTCTGGCAAGACAGTGATGGAGTGAATGATGGTGAAAGTTTTTCTTTTTCGGGCCACCCTGCCTTGGTGGGAATCGGCCAGTGTGATAATAAAATAAAAAAATAAAATAGTTAGAAATAGAAATACAAATAGCCAGATCTTCACTTTAAGGAGGTTATTAGTAGAATATTCAAGGGGTTACTAGAAGAATTACAGTAAATCGACCATTCAAATCACATTATGAAGCACTGTGTAGTCTGCAGTAAATCAAACAAATGGGCTTCCACGTGGATTACTTGCCATTTTTGTGAAAATTGGTGTCACGCCCCTTGTGTAGATATCCAAGAACTATCTACAAGCAGTATTAAATCAGGGAAGTGTTTTTGGGTATGCCCAAATGAGATCAATCTGTGGACTAAAATCACATTGGTATTAAAAGAGGATAACATCAAAGCAGCCTTCATAGAAAACCTGGAAACATTCTATAACAGATGGGAAAATAAAAAGTCTGGGCTGGATGGTATCGCCCTTGATGCTGGCCATGTAGTCAGAAACTGTAAGGCTGGAGGTGCTGCCCTGGTAGACAGTAAATGTGGGGCTGGAAGTACTGTCCTGGAAGACAGTAATGGTGAAGTTGGAGGTGCTGTCCAGGTAGTCAGTAAATGTACACATGAGGGAAAGCATATAAATGACCTCGAGGGAGACAGGAGCTGTAGTGGGGAAACAAGTGTAGTCAAGGACAAGATAAAACCAATTAAGGGTGATGGACTGATTACATCGTCTTAAAGTCTCTTCTGCTTCTATCAACTTTTCTGTACTCGACTGAAGAAGCCTACTGTGTAGGCGAAACGTTTCAAAATAAAGATACCTAACTGTTGCATATGTGTCTTACCTAACAAAACCAATATTACAAACTAGTAATACCACAGGAGATAGCAAACAAGGGGACTCCACTAGCAATAGTGAGGATATATTACCAGAAACAACTGGTGAGAGCTCCATTGTTAGTACTAGTGAGGATAGGAATGAGACAGGTAAACATGCACCAACAGGGAATACAGTCACAGAAACCCAAGGCAAATGGAAACCAAGCCTGTGCACATACTATGCACTTGGTATCTGCAGACATGGGAAATCTGGAAAAACAGACGGGACGTGCAACTATGACCACCCTAGAAAATGCCGTGCCCATATGACAACAGGAAAATGCAAACTCCCTGTAAGCTTTTTCACCCTGAAATGTGTCCCTCTTCAGTACAGGAAAGACTGTGCTATAACTTAAATTGCCAGGCATACCATCTAAAGGGGACAAAAAGATACAAAACATCCAGGCCATGGGAAAACCTGGGTAGCCACAGCCACTCAAGAGGGAGAGGTTTTTTAGTGCCAGGAAGAAAAAAAAAACTGGCAGGAAATGGCAGAAATCGTATACCAAATCCAGTCATTTCTGGAGTGGAACCACAGTCAATGGCCTCCACTCCAAACTAACAGATACAGATACTAGTGCCGGAAAAAAAGTCCCTCCCAGTACCACCAATACCACCAGTCCAATGACATTCTTCTTTGCAAATATACAGGGTCTAAAGCCAGCAACGAACAACAAAATACCTTTCATCCGTGGACTGCTTGCAGAGGCAAATGCAATGTTCGCGGCTTTCACAGAGACCCACATAAAGGATCACTTGGACAACAAATTATGGATCCCAGGTTAGAACCTATACAGATGTGACAGAGTGAACAGGCAAAAGGGAGGGGGGTTGGCCTGTATCGCAGAGTCACTTGTTTGCACAGAACTGCTTAATGCCTCAAATGATGTAGTGGAAGTTTTAGCAGTAAAGATTGAGAACCAAAACCTAGTCATTGTGGTAGTCTATAAGCCTCCGGATTCCGGATGCAACGTCCCAGCAATTCCAGGAACAGCTGTTAAAAATTGACCACTGTCTGGAAAATCTGCCAGCTCCTGCCCCAACATCTTGCTCCTGGTGGATTTCAACTCGAGGCACCTAAAATGGAGGAATATAGCAGATTATGTTGTTGCAGTGATAACACCAGGAGGCAGCTCTGACAAGAACTCACACACAGACGAGCTTTTAAATCTCTGCACAAAATTCAACTTAAACCAGCAAATAATAGAGCCTACTAGACTGGAGAATACACTAGACCTCTTCTTCACTAACAATGATGATCTGATACGAAATGTCACCATATCAAAAACAATATACTCAGATCACAACAAAATCGAGGTTCAGACATGTATGCGCGGAACCCCAGACCGACATAATGAGATTAGTCACGAGGGAGCCTTCACCAAATTCAACTTCAATAACAAGAACTTAAAGTGGGACCAAGTAAACCAAGTCCTAAACAATATAAGCTGGGAAGATAGACTAAGCAACACAGACCCCAACTTATGCTTAGAACAGATTAACTTGGTGGCACTCGATGTATGCTCAAGGCTTATTCCTTTAAGAAAAAGGAGTAGATGTAAAATAGAAAGAGACAGGTGCTCCCTTTACAGGCAATGGAAAAGAATAACAGAGCGGCTAAAAGAGGCCAATATATCTGAAATGCGTAGGGAGTCGCTGGTCAGAGAAATAGCAAACATTGAACTTAAGCTAAATGAAGCTTATAGGAGTCAGGAATCGCAGGAAGAACTAAAAGCCATAAATGAAATCAAAAGAAACCCAAAGTATTTCTTTTCTTATGCCAAATCGAAGTGGAGAATAACATCCAGTATTGGGCCCCTACTTAAACAAGATGGGTCCTACACAGATGACAGCAAGGAAATGAGTGAGCTACTCAAGTCCCAATATGACTCAGTTTTTAGCAAACCGCTAAAAAGACTGAGAGTCAAAGATCAAAATGAATTTTTTATGAGAGAGCCACAGAATCTGGTTAACACAAGCCTATCTGATGTTATCCTGACGCCAAATGACTTCGAACAGGCAATAAATGACATGCCCGTGCACTCTGCCCCAGGGCCAGACTCATGGAACTCTGTGTTCATCAAGAACTGCAAGAAGCCCCTATCACGAGCTTTTACCATCCTATGGAGAGGGAGCATGGACACAGGGGTCGTACCACAGTTACTAAAAGCAACAGATATAGCCCCACTCCACAAAGGGGGCAGTAAAGCAATAGCAAAGAACTACAGACCGATAGCATTAACATCCCATATCATAAAAATCTTTGAAAGGGTCCTAAGAAGCAAGATTGCCACCCAACTAGATACCCATCAATTACACAACCCAGGGCAACATGGGTTTAGAGCAGGTTGCTCCTGTTTGTCTCAACTACTGGATCACTACGACAAGGTCCTAGATGCACTAGAAGACAAAAAGAATGCAGATGTAATATATACAGACTTTGCAAAAGTCTTCAACAAGTGTGACAATGGCGTAATAGCGCACAAAATGCGTGCTAAAGGGATAACAGGAAAAGTTGGTAGATGGACCTATAATTCCCTCACAAACAGAACACAAAGAGTAGTAGTCAACAGAGTAAAATCTGAGGCAGCTACGTTGAAAAGCTCTGTTCCACAACGCACAGAACTTGCTCCCATCTTGTTTCTCATCCTCATATCTGACATAGACAAGGATGTCAGCCACAGCACCGTGTCTTCCTTTGCAGATGGCACCCGAATCTGCATGACAGTGTCTTCCATTGCAGACACTGCAAGGCTCCAGACGGACATCAACCAAATCTTTCAGTGGGCTGCAGAAAACAATATGAAGTTCAACGATGAGAAATTTCATTTACTCTGACATGGTAAACATGAGGAAATTAAAACTTCATCAAAGTACAAAACAAATTCCGGCCACAAAATAGAGCAAAAAACCAACGTCAAAGACCTGGGAGTGATCATGTCGGAGGATCTCACCTTCAAGGACCATAACATTATATCAATCGCATCTGCTAGAAAAATGACAGGATGGATAATGAGAACCGTCAAAACTAGAGATGCCAAGCCCATGATAACACCCTTCAGGGCACTTGTTCTATCTAGGCTGGAATATTGCTGCACACTAAAACAGCACCTTTCAAGGCAGGTGAAATTACTGACCTAGAAAATGTACAGAGAACCTTCACAACTTGCATAACGGAGATAAAACACCCCAATTACTGGGAGCACTTGAAGTTCCTGAACCTGTACTCCCTGGAACGCAGGCGGGAGAGATACAGTGGTCCCTCAATTATCGTCTGTAATCCATTCCTGGAAGTGGGGCTATTATCGAAATAGACAATTTTCAAATCAATTTTCCCCATAAGAAATAATGTAAATACAATTAATCCATTCCTGACACCCAGAAGTATTAAAACAAAAAAATTTTTTACATGAAATATACAGTGGACCCCCGCATAGCGACTTTAATCTGTGCAAGAGGGCTGGTTGTTATGCGAAATGTTCAGTATGCGAATGAATTTTCCCCTTAAGAAATAATGGAAATCAAATTAATCCGTGCAAGACACCCAAAAGTATGAGAAAATTTTTTTTTTACCACATGAAATGTTAATTTTAATACACACAAACTGAAAAAGGCATGCACAATTACATGACACTTACTTTTATTGAAGATCTGGTGATGATTGATGGGATGGGAGGAGGGGAGAGAGAGTGTTAGTGTTTAGAAGGGGAATCCCCTTCCATTAAGACTTGAGGTGTCGAGTCCTTTTCTGGGGTTACTTCCCTTCTTCTTTTAATGCCACTAGGACCAGCTTCAGAGTCACTGGACTTCTGTCGCACAACATATCTGTCCATAGTGGCCTGTACCTCTCGTTCCTTTATGACTTCCCTAAAGTGTTTCACAACATTGTCAGTGTACAGGTTGCCAACACGGCTTGCAATAGCTGTGTGAGGGTGATTTTCATCCATGAAGGTTTGCACTTCAAGCCACTTTGCACAGATTTCCTTAATCTTTGTAGTAGGCAACTTCTTCAATTTCTCTCTCCCCTCCTCTGAACCAGTTTCCTCAGGTCTGGCCTCTTGCTGTTGAAGTTGATCTATCAGCTCATCAGTGGTTAATTCTTCATTGTCCTCCTCCACCAACTCTTCCACATCATCCCCACTAACCTCCAACCCTAAGGACTTTCCCAATGCCACAATGGATTCCTCAACTGGCATAATCCTCTCAGGGTTAGCCTCAAACCCTTCAAAATCCCTTTTGTCTACACATTCTGGCCACAGTTTCTTCCAAGCAGAGTTCAAGGTCTTCTTAGTCACTCCCTCCCAAGCCTTACCTATAAGGTTTACACAATTGAGGATGGTAAAATGATCTTTCCAAAACTCTCTTAGAGTCAGTTGAGTTTCTGAGGTCACTACAAAGCACCTTTCAAACAGAGCTTTTGTGTACAGTTTTTTGAAGTTTGCAATAACCTGCTGGTCCATGGGCTGCAGGAGAGGAGTGGTATTGGGAGGCAAAAACTTCACCTTAATGAATTTCATGTCCCCATAAAGTCGCTCTGCCACGTCTGTAGGATGACCAGGGGCATTGTCTAACACAGGAGGCACTTAAGTTCTAATTTCTTTTCAGTTAGGTAATTTTTCACATTGGGGGCAAATGCATGGTGTAACCAGTCATAGAAAAAGTCCCTAGTGACCCATGCCTTACTGTTTGCCCTCCACAGCACACACAAATTCTCCTTGAGGACATTCTTTTGCCTGAACGGTCTGGGAGTTTCAGAGTGATACACTAATAAAGGCTTCACTTTGCAATCACCACTAGCATTGGCAAACATCAACAGAGTAGGCCTGTCTTTCATAGGCTTATGTCCTGGGAGTGCCTTTTCCTCCTCAGTAATGTAGGTCCTGCTTGGCATTTTCTTCCAAAACAGGCCTGTTTCATCACAATTAAACACTTGTTCAGGTTTCAGTCCTTCACTGTCTATGTACTCCTTGAATTCCTGCACATATTTTTCAGGTGCTTTGTGGTCCGAACTGGCAGCCTCACCATGCCTTATCACACTATGTATGCCACTACGCTTCTTAAATCTCTCAAACCAACCTTTGCTGGCCTTAAATTCACTCACATCATCACTAGTTGCAGGCATTTTTTTAATTAAATCCTCATGCAACTTCCTAGCCTTTTCGCTTATGATCGCTTGAGAGACGCTATCTCCTGCTAGCTGTTTTTCATTTATCCACACCAATAAGAGTCTCTCAACATCTTCCATCACTTGCGATCTCTGTTTCGAAAACACAGTTAAACCTTTGGCAAGAACAGCTTCCTTGATTGCCTTTCTGTTGCCCACAATAGTAGAGATGGTTGATTTGGGTTTCTTGTACAACCTGACCAGGTCGGCGACACGCACTCCACTTTCATACTTATCAATGATCTCTTTCTTCATCTCTTTAGGAATTCTCACCCTTATTCCTGTAGGGTTGGCACTAGAAGCTTTCTTGGGGCCCATGGTCACTTATTTTCCAGATAAAGCACCGAAAACACTGTAATAATACGAAATATTCCGATTGTATGCTTGGATGTTACCGCGGAGGCTGGCTGGTAAACAATGCCACCGGCGGAACATGTGAGGCTGGCTGAGGGCGCACATTGGACGCGTCTCGGACGAAGAGCGGTGAGCGGGTTTTTGGGCGGTATGCGAGGCAAAATTTTTGCTATCAAAGCGAGCGGTATGCGGATTGTACGGTATGCGATGCATACGGTATGTGGGGGTCCACTGTAGATGTAGTACATAAACAATACAGTGGGACATGATGAATGAAACATTAACAGCATAACACTTGCCTTTATTGGCGATTCTTCTTGGTGTATGGAAGACTGGAGGAGGAGAGAGATTGAATTATTGTTTGGAAGGGGAATCCCCTTCCATCAGCACCTCAGGTACCAAGTGCTTTTCTGGGGTTACTTCTCTTCTCTGTTTCTTAATGCCACTAGGACCAGCTTGAGAGTCACTGGAGTCCTGTCTCGCAAAAAAAGTGTCCAGAGAGCTCTGTTTCTGGTGTCTCTTTAAAACTTCCCTAAAATGGGCCAAGACTCTGTCACTGTACAAGTTGCCGATATGGCTTGCAACATCCTTCTCAGGATGATGTTTCTCCATAAATCTTTCCATCCTACCCCACATTTCAAAAATCTCCTTAATTTCTGAAGAAGGCACCTTCTTCCATCTCTCTTCCTCCTCCTCTGCAGCAAGATTCTGAGCTGCGATCTGTTGCTCTTCCTGCTGAAACTCTTGCTCCTTCCATATTGTTCAATGATGTTTTTCTTAAATTCAGTCGTATTTCTCACCTTCTTTACCAAAGGTTTGGCACTAGGAGCTTTCTTTGGAGCCATGGTAGCTTATTTAGCACTTGCAAGCACTAAGATGAATGGAATATTATGAAAAATTTCGTATGAACACGTGAGGGGACCGTCGCTCACTGGTAAACAATGGCATACTGGCTGGGAACGGCTCAGAGCCGTGAGTACGCGTCCAGGACGAAATATGATTAGCGAGTTAACGGACCATTTTATGAGCCAATGTTTAGACGAAATAATGGGTCTATTTTCGAAATGGATGACTTTCAGGCTAGACGATTATTGAGGGACCACTGTACATGATTATATACACCTGGAAAATCCTAGAGGGGCTAGTACCGAACTTGCACACGAAAATCACTCGCAACGAAGGCAAAAGACTCGGCAGACGATGCAACATCCCCCCAATGAAAAGCAGGGGTGTCACTAGCACGTTAAGAGACAATACAATAAGTGTCAGCCGTATAGATGATATTAGCGAAATTATTCATGAAGTATTTTGCCCGGTCTCCAGACAAACTCTCGTCCACCGCCGACACCGCCCATACCACCACATGAATGACATACTTTATTCATTTTAGAGTATATATCAGGTTTGTATGTTATTTATATTGTTTATTATGTCATATTAGATGAAGTGAGATAGATAAATAAGCCGTAGAGTTGATATTAGTGAAATTATTGAAGTACAGAATTCCACTGGAATGGATTACGTAATTGCATTTCAATTAATTTAAATGAGGAAAATTGACTCTGCAAACAAGCAAATCCAGTTGCGAGCAAGGTCATGGAATGGATTAAACTTGCAAGTAGAGGTTCCACTGTATTTTGGTGTAATAGCTACCCACCTTCACACCCATTGGCAACAACGTTGGTCAACTCTACTCGGTAACAAACTTCATTCTATTAAACTGAGCATAGGTTACTGGCTGTCTTTTTGTCATCAGTGCCGAGGTTGGGAGACTACTCTCTCTCGTCTTCACATTGTCCACACTCGTCTTACTCATGGGTATCTCGTGGAGAGGCACCCTGTTCCTCTCTGTGAGAAGTGTCAAGTTCCAGTATCGATTAACCACATTCTGTTAGACTGCCCTCTCTATCAATTTACCTCCAACGTCGTCTCCGCTCTACTACTGTCTCTTTACCTTCCCTTCTTGCTGATGGACCCTCCTTTAATCCTGACTCTCTCATTGACTTCTTGACAACGACTGATTTACTCCACAAACTCTGATTATGATGCCTTTCGCACTCCCCTCAGCCCTTTCTACCTCAATCTCTTGCTGCCCTCTTCCCTTTCACTATCCACTGCCCCGCTGTTCTCCGTAACCTACTACTCATCCATCTCCCTTTTGCCACCTGATACCATCACTTCCTGCCCTGCAGTGCTGTATAGCCCTTGTGGTTTAGCGCTTCTTTTTGATTATAATAATAATAATAATAATAAAGAAATAGCTGTGAGTTTGGTCAGCTGGAACAAGGGAATTGGCCAAAAACAGGGCTCAAAGTCAGCGAAATCACCGATGCATATATGTCGCCGAGACCGCTAACTTCGCAGGAGCGTAATTCCATGAGTTTTGGACCAAATTTCGTACTTTTGGTGTCATTACCATCGAGAAAAGATTCTCTATCTTTTCGTAAGAAAAAATAATTTTTTTTTTTTTTTTTTTCAAAAAATTTTGTGACATAGAATGAGTTTCAGAAAGGGGCTTGTGACAGTCAAAGGGCTAAAGAATAAAGAAAGAATAAATATTTTATTTCTTTGCAAAGGTTACAATGTGTAATAACAATTTTGATTTGTTAAGTACAGTGGACCCTCGGTTAATGATGACATCGGCTAGCGATAAAATTGGATAGCGATGCGTTTTAGCGTAAAAATGTTGGCTCGGCCAACGATGAAAAACCTGGTTTAGGACAATCGTTCTGAACACATTTGCCTGGCAGTCTGGCCTGAGTGCGCCTCAGCTGCCCTGCCTTCAGCTAGTGTGCCATTGTTAACAAGCCAATGCAGACGGTTCCACGCATACATTTGATACATTTTGTATTATTCCATTGTTTTTTGTGCTTGTAACTGCTAAATAAGCCACCATGGACCCCAAGAAAGCTTCTAGTGCCAACCCTGTGGTAAAAAGGGTGAGGTGTAAAATCAAATTGAAGGGAGAGATAATTGCAAAGTATGAAAGTGGAGTGCATGGCTCCAAGCTGGCCCGTTTGTACAACAAACCCCAATCAACCATCGCTACTATCTTGGCCAACAGAAAGGCAATCAAGGAAGCTGTTGTTGCAAAAGGTGCAAGTATGCTTACAAAACAGAGATCACAAATACTCGAAGATGTGGAGAGACTGTTATTGGTGTGGATCAACGACAAACAATGATCAGGAGATAGTGTTTCACAGTCCATCATATGTGAAAAGGCAAGGCAGTTGTATGACAATTTAATAAAAAAATGCCTGGAACTAGTGGTGATGTTAGTGAATTTAAGGCCAGCAAAGGTTGGTTTGAGAGATTTAAGAATCGTAGTGGCATACACAGTGTGATAAGGCATGGTGAGGCTGCCAGTTGTGACCAAAAAGTGGCTGAAAAATATGTGCAGGAATTCAAGGAGTGCATAGACACTGAAAAATTAAAACCCCAGCAAGTGTTTAATTGTGATGAAACAGGCCTGTTTTGGAAGAAAATGCCAAACAGGACCTACATTACACAGGAGAAAAAAGCACTGCCAGGACACAATTCTATGAAAGACAGGCTAACTCTAATGTTTTGCAGTAATGCTAGTGGGGATTGCAAAGTGAAGCCTCCACTTGTGTATCACTCTGAAACTCGCAGAGTGTTCAAGAAAAAGTGTCGTCAAGGCTAATTTGTGTGTGATGTGGAGGGCAAACAGGAAAGCATGGGTCACTAGGGACATTTTCCATGATTGGTTCTATCATGTGTTTGGCCCCACTGTGAAAAATTACCTCCTGGAAAATAAATTTGACCTTAAGTGCCTCCTGGTATTAGACAATGCTCCTGCTTATCCTCCATACTTGCCTGAGCGAATTGTGGGGGAGTTGAGCTTTATCAAAGTGAAGTTTTTGCCTCCTAATACCACTCTTTCCCTCCAGCCCATGGACCAGCAGGTCATTTTCAAATTTCAAAACACTGTACACCAAAGCATTGTTTCAGAAGTGCTTTGAAGTGACCTCAGACACTGAATTAACCCTAAGAGAGTTCTGGAAAGATCACGTTAGTACCCTCAGTTGTGTAAACCTTATAGGTTAGGCTTGGGAGGGAGTGACTTGCAGGACTTTGAACTCTGCTTGGAGGAAATTGTGGTGACAATGTGTAGAAGAGAGAGATTTTGAAGGGTTTGGGGATGAGGGGCCTATACCAGTTGTGGAATCTATTGTGTCATTGGGGACGTCCATGGGGTTGGAGGTTAGTGGGGAGGATGTGGAAGAGTTGGTGGAGGACGACGACGAAGAACTAACTACTGAAGAACTGCAAGAGCATCTGCAACAGCAAGAGACCACAACTGAGGAAATTGCTTCAGAAGAGGGGAGAGAGAAATTGAGGAAGTTGCCATCTTCAATGATTAAGGACATTTGTACAATGTGGACAAAGGTGCAGGCCTTTATGGAAGAACATCACCCTGACACAGCTATTGCAAGCCATGCTGGTGACTTTTACAATGACAATGTTGTGGCCCATTTTAGGAAAATCTTAAAGGAATACCAGATACAGAGCTCTATGGACAGATTTTTGGTGTGACAGAGGGCCAGTGATTGTCAAGTTGTTCCCAGTGGCATTAAAAAAAGAAGGGAAGTAACCCTGGAAAGGACTTGGTACCTAAAGTCCTATAATACACCTCCATCATCTCCCCTCCTCCCATCTCATCACTCATCACTAAATCTTCAATAAAGGTAAATGTTATTTATTCTTCATGTATTATTTATTCTGCATGTAGCATTTATTCTTCATGTATCATTGTTTTCTGTGTAGGAAATTGTATAATTCATGTGAAAAATTTTTTTTTTAATACTTTTGGGTGTCTAGAATAGATTAATTGGATTTCCATTATTTCTTATGGGGAAAATTAATTTGGCTAGCGATAAAATCGGTTAAGGACAAGCTCTCTGGAATGGATTAAAATCATTAGCCGAGGGTCCACTGTACAAAGAAAGCCACTATCATGCCAGGGCATTTCGGGCTTTAGTTTATTTCTCCTATGTGTGGGTTATTTGTGCATCAAACCTAATTACCTGCCATTCCCCAGGTGCTGTATGACTCCTGTGAGTTTAGCACTTTAGCAACAATATATGTAATAATAATAATCACTTGGCTGCTTCATCCCTTGAAAACAATAAAAATGTCACAGTATCGTGGCTGGCGCAATTAATCAGATACCCGCACTTGGAGAGTAATGTTTTGGCGATGATTTAGGTTATCTGGTCCATCTTAACTTAAGCTTAAGATTGCCCGAAATGCTCTACATAACCATGAGCTTTCAACATGCTCTCAAGTGCCACCCACTACTGTATAAACAGAATCTTGAAATGAATTAACTTCAATGTGTTAATATATTCCATATTAACTAGTAGTGGTCATACGAATGTTGGGTTAGGTAGGATTGGTCTGGAAGTGGGTCAATTGTTTCCTGAAGTGGGTTTTGGTTATGTGTCAAGTGTCCCATAGCTTGATCGTTAGCGCACTCAGCTCACACATTGAGGTCTGAAGTTTGAATCCCAGGTACAGCTGGAAAATATTACTATGTACGTGTTTCCGTAAGACACCTGCTGTCCATGTTCACCCATCAGTATAAAATGGGTACCTGGGTATTAGTGGACTGGTGTGGGTCGCATCCTGGGACAAAATTTACCTAATTTGTGGGAAATCCTCTGCATAACAAGCGGCTTTCTATATAGTAGTACAGTAGAGCCCCGGTTATCGGCCTGTTTGGTTATCGGCCAACTCGGTTACTGGCGGGTTTTTTGGCGCCTGGTTATCGGCTGTTTGCTCGTTTATCGGCTGTTTTGGATGCGTCCATCTGCTGGCTGGGGCAGCTTACACTTCAGTTTGGCTTTGTCTCTCGGTGGTTGAGGAAGCTTCTGCTCATACATCCAAACATTTCGCTTGTTTACCATTGTTTTTAGTGGTTTTTCTTGCAGTGCAGCTGTGAAATAAGTCAAGATGGCTCCAAAGAAAGTTCCTAGTAAAGTTCCTGTGGTAAAGAAAGTGAAAAACACTATGGAATTTAAGCATGAAGTGATAGAAAAGTTTGAGAATGGTATGAAGGTGATGGAACTTGCCAGGATGTACAGCAAGAATAAATCAACAATTACATCCATCCTGGCAAAGAAAGAATAAATCAAAGATGCTAATGTTGCAAAAGGAGTAACTTTTCTAATTAAACAAAGGCCACCAATAATGGAAGAGATGGGAAAGTTATTGTGGATTAAGAAAAAAGAATTAGTGGGAGACAATGTTGTGGAGTCGATCATTTGTGAGAAGGCAAAGCAGTTGCATGAGGATCTTGCAAAGAAAATGCCTGGAACAAGTGCTGCAGTTTGTGAATTTAAGGCCAACAAAGGATGGTTTGATAGATTTAAGATGCATAGTGGCATACACAGTGTTGTAAGGCATGGTGAGGCTGCAAGTTCTGACAAATGTGCAGCTGAAAAGTATGTTCACGGATTCCAGGACTATATAAAGGCTGAAGGATTCGAACCCCAGCAAGTGTTCAGTTGTGATGAAACAGGCCTGTTTTGGAAGAAAATGCCAAACAGGACCTACATTACCCAGGAGGAAAAGGCACTGCCAGGACACAAGCCTATGAAAGACAGGCTTACTCTTTTGTTGTGTGGTAATGTTGTGTATCACTCGGAAAATCCCAGAGTGTTCAAGAAAAACAATGTTGTGAAGAATAGATTGTGTGTGATGTGGAAAGCTAATCATAAGGCATGGGTCACAAGGCAAATTTTCAAAGAGTGGGTTAATGATGTGTTTGGCCCAAGTGTGAAAAAATACCTCCTGGAAAAGAAATTGCCACTCAAGTGCCTCCTGGTACTGGACAGTGCTCCTGCACATCCTCCAGACTTGCAAGACCAAGGGTTTAGGGACTTAAGTTTTGTCACAGTGAAGTTCTTGCCTCCTAACACCACTCCTCTCCTCTCCTCCAGCCCATGGACCAGCAGGTTATTTCTAACTTCAAAAAACTCTACACAAAAGCAATGTTTCAAGAGTGCTTTGAAGTAACGTTGGACACTCAGTTGACCCTAAGAGAGTTCTGGAGGAATCACTTCACTATCCTCCATTCCATAAGCCTTATTGGTAAGGCTTGAGAGGGAGTTACTTCCAGGACTTTGAACTGCTTGGAGAAAACTGTGGTGGAGAAAACTGTGGCCAGATTGTGTCCAAGAGAGGGATTTTGAAGGGTTTGGGGCTGACCCTGACCCTGCCGCCCCTGTGGACTCTATTGTGGCACTGTGGAAGTCCCTGGGGTTGGAGGTGAGTGGCAAAGATGTGGAGGAGTTGGTGGAGGACCACAGGGGAGAGCTAACCACTGAAGAGCTGCAAGAGCTTCATCTCGAACAGCAACAGACTGCAGCTGAGGAACTTGCTTCAGAGGAGGAGGAAGAGGGAGTGAAGGAGGTGCCTTCTTCAGAGATTAAAGAGGTGTGTGCAATGTGGAGTAGGGTGCAAACTTTTGTAGAGAAACACCACCCTGACAAAGCTGAAACAAGCCAAATCTGCAACATGTTTAGTGACAAAACCCTGTCCCACTTCAGGGAAATCTTACAGACACCAGAAACAGAGCACTCTGGACAGTTATTTTGTGAGACAGGGGTCCAGTGACTCTCAAACTGGTCCTAGGGGCAATAAAAGACAGAGAAGGGAAGTAACCCCAGAGAAGGCTTTGCTACCTAAAGCCTTTATGGAGGGGGATTCCCCTTCCAACACTAACTCCTCCCTCTTTCCTCTTCCCTATCTTCCAGAAGCCAGCATTAGCCTTCAATAAAGGTATGTAATACTTACATAATTGTTAAAAAAAAATATTTTTTATGAATATTTATGTTTGGAATGGATTTTTTTTTTTTTTAACCCTTTGAGGGTTTCGGCCGTACTAGTACGGCTTACGACCCAGGGTTTTTGACATACTAGTACGCCTAAATTCCAGTGCCTTCAAATCTAATGAGAGAAAGCTGGTAGGCCTACATATGAAAGAATGGGTCTATGTGGTCAGTGTGTGCAGTATAAAAAAAATCCTGCAGCACACAGTGCGTAATGAGAAAAAAAAACTGACCGTGTTTTTGGAATAAAACAGCGACTTTGCACTGTATTTTCGTATGGTATTTATTGATGTATTCTAGTTTTCTTGGTCTCATTTTATAGAATGGAAGACATATTACAGAAATTGAGGTGATTTTGACTGGTTTTGCAATGAAAAGTACCCTGAAATTGAGCGCAAAGTAGCAGAAATGTTCGATTTTTATCAAAGTTCAAAAGTAAACAAATCATGCCAAGCGTCCAATACACGTCAACTGGTGAGTCTAATATTCTTTCACAAGTGCACTGATATTATTTATACCATTTCTACACTAATGCAGTAGTCTGCATAACAGTAAATCTTCTATTTTTTGTAAGAATAAAAATTCAAAGTGGAAAGCCAAAGAAATATAAGAGGGGCCCGGGGATGTGACTAACAAACAGAGAACTTGTTATTTTAGTGCCAGGAATATCTTTTTTGTTTATTCTGGACCCTATTCAGAAATTGGCATCTTTTGAAATTTGTGTGAAATTGGCAAAATTGCTAAATTCTGACCACTTTATTAGATGGTTGAAATTGGTAAATGGGTGGTTTCTTGCACTCATTCGATAGAAAAAAATGGAGTTCTAGCGAAATAGTTATGATTTTTGCTGGCTAGTACATTGGAATTGGTCGAAAATAGGGCTCAAAGTGGGCAAAATCGCCGATACGTAAACATCGTCAAGACCGCTAACTTCGCGAGAGCATAATTCCGTAAGTTTTCCATCAACTTTCATACTTTTCATGTCATTATGATCGGGAAAAGATTCTTTATCTTTTCATAAGAAAAAATAATTTTTTTTTTTTTTTGAAATTTGGTCAACCCTGAGAACAAGTTTCGGAGAGGGCCTGTCGACCCTCAAAGGGTTAACAAGTCGGCCGTCTCCCACTGAGGCAGGGTGACCCAAAAAAGAAAGAAAATCCCCAAAAAGAAAATACTTTCATCATCATTCAACACTTTCACCTCACACATAATCACTGTTTTTGCAGAGGTGCTCAGAATACAACAGTTTAGAAGCATATATGTATAAAGATATATAACATATCCCTCCAAACTGCCAATATCCCAAACCCCTCCTTTAAAGTGTACTTCCCATTTCCAGGGCTCAAGTCCGGCTATATAAAAATAACCGGTTTCCCTGAATCCCTTCACTAAATATTACCCTGCTCACACTTCAACAGCTCGTCAGGTCCCAAATACCATTCGTCTCCATTCACTCCTATCTAACACGCTCATGCACGCTTGCTGGAAGTCCAAGCCCCTCGCCCACAAAACCTCCTTTACCCCCTCCCTCCAACCTTTTCAAGGACGACCCCTACCCCACCTGTTATCGGCCATTTCGGTTATCGGCCGACCTTGTGGAATGGATTACGTCCAATAACCGGGGGTCCACTGTATGTCATTGATGTCAGCTACGACTGTATACCTTGTACATATACATACAGTGGTCCCTCGCTTTTTGTAGTTCTCGGCAATCGTAAATTTCGCCAATCATAGGGGTATTTTCGTATAAATATGGACTCGCTTTTCATAGGTTGACTCGCGAATAGTAGTTCATCCGGGACGCATATGCACGGTGTGAGCCGGGGCGGCCTCCCTACCCAGCCAGTCTGGCATTGTTTACCAGTGAGTAAAGGTCCCCTCAAGTGCTCCTACGAAATATTTCATAATATTCCACTCATTTTAGTGCTTGCAAGTACTAAATAAGCTACCATGGCTCTAAAGAAAGCTCCTAGTGCCAAGCCTGTGGTAAAGAAGGTGAGAAATATGTACAGTGACAAAGTCTTGGGCCATTTTAGGGAAGTGTTAAAGAGACGCCAGAAACAGAGCTCTCTCCACAGTTACTTTGCGAGACAGGACTAGAGTGACTCTCAAGGTGGTCCAAATGGCATTAAGAAACAGAGAAGAGAAGCAACTCCAGAGAAGCAATTTGTACCTGAGGTGTTGCTGGAAGGGGATTCTCCTTCCAAACTGTAAACAATCCACTCTCTCTCCTCCTCCAGTCTCCCATACACTAAGAAGAATCTCCAATAAAGGTAAGTGTTATGCTGTTAATGTTTCATTCATCATTTCCCATTGTATTGTTTATGTACTACATGTATATTTCATGTAAAATTTTTTTTTGTTTTAATACTTCTGGGTGTCAGGAACGGATTAATTGTATTTACATTATTTCTTATGGGGAAAATTGATTCGCAAATCGTAAATTTCATTTATAGTAACGGCTCCAGGAACGGATTAATTACGGAAAACGAGGGACCACTGTACCTGTAAAAATAAAGATGTTAGTATTATTATGATGATGACCTGCCAAAAGTCCCAGCTGTGGGTCATCATATGACTAAGACCTGCATCGGGAAGCATTTATCCTGTTTCCTGACCAATCTAATGTAACCTAACTTGCTCAGTTTATTTAATCTGAGAGCCGAGTATATCTCAGTATATATACAAAAAATTTACAGTAATCTCTATTTTTTGGGTTAAGTATCCATGACTGGTGGTACATAAATGACTGTATAAACAATGTATCATGTTGAAATAAACTTGTACAGGCAGGTTCCACTTTACAACACTACACTAATGTAGTAGTTTTTAATTATACCCTTATATTATACCCTTATATTATACCCTTATATTATACCCTTATATTATACCCTTATATTATACCCTTATATTATACCCTTATACCCTTATATTATACCCTTATACCCTTATATTATACCCTTATACCCTTATATTATACCCTTATACCCTTATATTATACCCTTATATTATACCCTTATATTATACCCTTATACCCTTATATTCACCACTCACTATAAGCTAAGGACGAAAATATTTTAAGTAATGTGTGTACTATATATGTATTTTTTTAGGCCTAGCTCTATTGCTCACTTAATATATAATAGTGTAAACATGTTATCAGGGTTTTATATGCAATTTTCACTTTACAACAGTAGCCTGGAACCTAACCTGCTGTATAAGTGGGGCCCTCGTGTATTGTATGTCAAGTTACGGTGGTACACAGTAAACCAAAATATTGTCACAAGGTTCCTCGCTCTGTTATCACACAACCTTTCCATCATTCTCTTTTATGTAAAATTAAAATCATCACATCGCTATAAAAGCCAGTGCTTTGTATAACTCGAATACTGTAGTTTTTAATCCACTGACTCCTTTAAGTTGCTTCACATTACAGTATAACAGTTTGATACTTGTGGGAATTATGGCCTTAGCTTGTGAAGGATCCATGTAAGTTGAGTGCCACTCCTTGCCTCATTAGAGAGCTTCTGCTTGTGCAGGATCCCTTCAAGCTGACCACTACCCCTTGCCTCAATAAAGAACTTCAGTATATCAACTCTTCCACAGGTGTATTGCTCTGAGAGATGTACTTAGGCTGTTTGATTCCCTCTGTCTACCTATCCTTCCCATCCTCCCATCCATCTATCTGACCTTCCTACCCTCCCTTTACATGTCCTCCTCTCCCTCCTTTCCCCCATCATCCCTTCTTTCCTCTCTCATCCAATTCCATTTCTCTCAACCCCTTCTGTTTCTTACTCACTCCATTCTCTCACTTCTAAATCTATTTATCATTACTCCCTCTCACTCCTCTTAGCCCTGCCTGCCCTCTCTCCTTTCCTAACATCTTTTCCTTTCCTCCCCATACATTCGCTCTCATTCCTCACTTCTTCCTTCACTTCCCATCTCACCTTTTTTCTTTCCTTTTTATTGTATTATTTCATTTTACTCATCTATTCTTCTTTCTGGTGTTATCTTCCTTGCCCTAAACCTGGCCTCACCTGGAGGATGTTCTGTGGGTCAGTTCCCCCAAGTCCCGGTCCATGACCAGACCTCGTGGTGGATCAGGGCCTGATCAATCAGGCTGTTACTGCTGGCCACACGTAAACCAACGTATGAACCACAGCCCGGCTGGTCAGGTACTGACTTTAGGTGCATGTCCAGCTCCCTCTTGAAGAGAGCCAGGGGTCTGTTGGTAATCCCCCTTATGTATGCTGTGGCCCCACCTGCAGGAGATGAGCCCAGTGCCCCATACCCTGCCTGCTCAAGCACCTCGGCTGATGGTACCCGCTCCTGGTAGTGCCTGGAGGAAGGAAACACACTTCACAGAGCTACCTACCAATGCCTACGGCACAATAGCCTTTACTAATGAGATGGCAGGTGTGGCTTAGTTTTCATGCATATCTGTATATGTGTGTACTCGCCTGTTTGTGGTTGCAGGAGTCAAATCACAGCTCCTGGCTCCTGTATGTGTTCACTGGTTGTGCCAGCAAGAGTCGAGTTTCAGATTGTATTTTACCTTTTCTTAATTATCCTTTGGCTTAATTGATTTCTAGATTCTTGGGTTCTCTCACAGTCCCTCCATGCCTTTTCCAACTCACTCACACACTTGTTCTCGCACACTAGTGCTCACACACAATTGTGCTCACCCACTTGTTCTCACCCACTTGTTCTCACCCACTCTCACACTTGTGCTCACACACTTGTACTCACACACTTGTGTTCACCCAGTTGTACCCACTCACACACTTGTTCTCACCCACCTGTGTTCACCCAGTTGTACCCACTCACACACTTGTTCTCACCCACCTATGTTCACCCAGTTGTACTCACACTCTCACCCACTTGTATTCACCCACTTGTACTCACTCATGCACTTACGCTTACACACTTGTGCTCACCTGCTCATGCCACTCACACTTCTACTCTCACACTTGTGTTGTCTCATAATTAGGGCCAGCTCAACCACTAAAAAAGTTTATTCACTAAATAGCCTATTATGCCTACTCTGCTTGGTTGATTGTAATATAATAATAATAATAATTAGTAGTAGGTTGGTAGACAGCAACCACCCAGGGAAGTACTACCGTCCTGCCAGATGACTGTGAAACAAAAACCTGTAACTGTTTTGCATGATGGTAGGATTGCTGGTTTCTTTTTCTGTCTCATAAACACGCTAGATAACAGGGATATCTTGCTACTCCTACTTACACTTTGGTCACACTTCACAGACACGCACATGCATATATATATACATACATCTAGGTTTTTCTCCTTTTTCTAAATAGCTCTTGTTCTTCTTTATTTCTTCTATTGTCCATGGGGAAGTGGAAAAGAATCTTTCCTCCGTAAGCCATGCGTGTCGTATGAGGCGACTAAAATGCCGGGAGCAATGGGCTAGTAACCCCTTCTCCTGTAGACATTTACTAAAAAAGAGAAGAAGAAAAACTTTATAAAACTGGGATGCTTAAATGTGCGTGGATGTAGTGCGGATGACAAGAAACACATGATTGCTGAATGAATGAAAAGAAGTTGGATGTCCTGGCCCTAAGCGAAACAAAGCTGAAGGGGGTAGGAGAGTTTCAGTGGGGGGAAATAAATGGGATTAAATCTGGAGTATCTGAGAGAGTTAGAGCAAAGGAAGGGGTAGCAGTAATGTTAAATGATCAGTTATGGAAGGAGAAAAGAGAATATGAATGTGTAAATTCAAGAATTATGTGGATTAAAGTAAAGGTTGGATGCGAGAAGTGGGTCATAATAAGCGTGTATGCACCTGGAGAAGAGAGGAATGCAGAGGAGAGAGAGAGATTTTGGGAGATGTTAAGTGAATGTATAGGAGCCTTTGAACCAAGTGAGAGAGTAATTGTGGTAGGGGACCTGAATGCTAAAGTAGGAGAAACTTTTAGAGAGGGTGTGGTAGGTAAGTTTGGGGTGCCAGGTGTAAATGATAATGGGAGCCCTTTGATTGAACTTTGTATAGAAAGGGGTTTAGTTATAGGTAATACATATTTTAAGAAAAAGAGGATAAATAAGTATACAAGATATGATGTAGGGCGAAATGACAGTAGTTTGTTGGATTATGTATTGGTAGATAAAAAACTGTTGAGTAGACTTCAGGATGTACATGTTTATAGAGGGGCCACAGATATATCAGGTCACTTTCTAGTTGTAGCTACACTGAGAGTAAAAGGTAGATGGGATACAAGGAGAATAGAAGCATCAGGGAAGAGTGAGGTGAAGGTTTATAAACTAAAAGAGGAGGCAGTTAGGGTAAGATATAAACAGCTATTGGAGGATAGATGGGCTAATGAGAGCATAGGCAATGGGGTCGAAGAGGTATGGGGTAGGTTTAAAAATGTAGTGTTAGAGTGTTCAGCAGAAGTTTGTGGTAACAGGAAAGTGGGTGCAGGAGGGAAGAGGAGAGATTGGTGGAATGATGATGTAAAGAGAGTAGTAAGGGAGAAAAAGTTAGCATATGAGAAGTTTTTACAAAGTAGAAGTGATGCAAGGAGGGAAGAGTATATGGAGAAAAAGAGAGAGGTTAAGAGAGTGGTGAAGCAATGTAAAAAGAGAGCAAATGAGAGAGTGGGTGAGATGTTATCAACAAATTTTGTTGAAAATAAGAAAAAGTTTTGGAGTGAGATTAACAAGTTAAGAAAGCCTAGAGAACAAATGGATTTGTCAGTTAAAAATAGGAGAGGAGAGTTATTAAATGGAGAGTTAGAGGTATTGGGAAGATGGAGGGAATATTTTGAGGAATTGTTAAATGTTGATGAAGATAGGGAAGCTGTGATTTCGTGTATAGGGCAAGGAGGAATAACATCTTGTAGGAGTGAGGAAGAGCCAGTTGTGAGTGTGGGGGAAGTTCGTGAGGCAGTAGGTAAAATGAAAGGGGGTCAGGCAGCCGGGATTGATGGGATAAAGATAGAAATGTTAAAAGCAGGTGGGGATATAGTTTTGGAGTGGTTGGTGCAATTATTTAATAAATGTATGGAAGAGGGTAAGGTACCTAGGGATTGGCAGAGAGCATGCATAGTTCCTTTGTATAAAGGCAAAGGGGATAAAAGAGAGTGCAAAAATTATAGGGGGATAAGTCTGTTGAGTATACCTGGTAAAGTGTATGGTAGAGTTATAATTGAAAGAATTAAGAGTAAGACGGAGAATAGGATAGCAGATGAACAAGGAGGCTTTAGGAAAGGTAGGGGGTGTGTGGACCATGTGTTTACAGTGAAACATATAAGTGAACAGTATTTAGATAAGGCTAAAGAGGTCTTTGTGGCATTTATGGATTTGGAAAAGGTGTATGACAGGGTGGATAGGGGGACAATGTGGCAGATGTTGCAAGTGTATGGTGTAGGAGGTAGGTTACTGAAAGCAGTGAAGAGTTTTTACGAGGATAGTGAGGCTCAAGTTAGAGTATGTAGGAAAGAGGGAAATTTTTTCCCAGTAAAAGTAGGCCTTAGACAAGGATGTGTGATGTCACCGTGGTTGTTTAATATATTTATAGATGGGGTTGTAAGAGAAGTAAATGCGAGGGTCTTGGCAAGAGGCGTGGAGTTAAAAGATAAAGAATCACACACAAAGTGGGAGTTGTCACAGCTGCTCTTTGCTGATGACACTGTGCTCTTGGGAGATTCTGAAGAGAAGTTGCAGAGATTGGTGGATGAATTTGGTAGGGTGTGCAAAAGAAGAAAATTAAAGGTGAATACAGGAAAGAGCAAGGTTATGAGGATAACAAAAAGATTAGGTGATGAAAGATTGAATATCAGATTGGAGGGAGAGAGTATGGAGGAGGTGAACGTATTCAGATATTTGGGAGTGGACGTGTCAGCGGATGGGTCTATGAAAGATGAGGTGAATCATAGAATTGATGAGGGAAAAAGAGTGAGTGGTGCACTTAGGAGTCTATGGAGACAAAGAACTTTGTCCTTGGAGGCAAAGAGGGGATTGTATGAGAGTATAGTTTTACCAATGCTCTTATATGGGTGTGAAGCGTGGGTGATGAATGTTGCAGCGAGGAGAAGGCTGGAGGCAGTGGAGATGTCATGTCTGAGGGCAATGTGTGGTGTGAATATAATGCAGAGAATTCGTAGTTTGGAAGTTAGGAGGAGGTGTGGGATTTACCAAAACTGTTGTCCACAGGGCTGAGGAAGGGTTGTTGAGGTGGTTCGGACATGTAGAGAGAAAGGAGCGAAACAGAATGACTTCAAGAGTGTATCAGTCTGTAGTGGAAGGAAGGCGGGGTAGGGGTCGGCCTAGGAAAGGTTGGAGGGAGGGGGTAAAGGAGGTTTTGTGTGCGAGGGGCTTGGACTTCCAGCAGGCATGTGTGAGCGTGTTTGATAGGAGTGAATGGAGACAAATGGTTTTTAATACTTGACGTGCTGTTGGAGTGTGAGCAAAGTAACATTTATGAAGGGATTCAGGGAAACCGGCAGGCCGGACTTGAGTCCTGGAGATGGGAAGTACAGTGCCTGCACTCTGAAGGAGGGGTGTTAATGTTGCAGTTTAAAAACTGTAGTGTAAAGCACCCTTCTGGCAAGACAGTGATGGAGTGAATGATGGTGAAAGTTTTTCTTTTTCAGGCCACCCTGCCTTGGTGGGAATCGGCCAGTGTGATAATAATAATAATAATAATAATAATAATATTATTTATTTTTACAAGTACAGCAGGATACAACTTATACAGACCATATCTGACATCAGTGACATACTATATAGAAAAACCCTGGTTATGCAGAGCATTTCAGAGAAAGTAGGCTAATTTTGTTACCCCAAGATGCAACCCACACCAGTCTGCTAACACCCAGGTACCTACTTATTGCTAGGTGAACAGGGACGGAAGATGTCTTAAGGAAACACACTCAAATGTTTAAACCTGTACCGGGGATCGAACCACGGTCCTCAATGTGTGTATATTAAAGGGCATCAAGCAAGGCAGGAGACATAAACAACTTGCCTGCTTTTATGTACAAAAAAGCTTCTCGTGTATTGTCACCAATTATTGCAACACACTTTAACAAATCCATTGAATCATCTACCTTTCCAACAATCCTCAAAATAGCAAGGGTCACTCCGATCCATAAAGGAGGTGACCAAACTGACTTGAATAACTATAGACCAATATCTAACTTACCACTGCTCTAAAATCTTTGAAAAATTAATTCATAGACTGATCTATTCCTACCTCGTTTCTCACAACATATTAAACCCTTGTCAGTTTGGATTCAGGAATAATAAAAGCACAAATGATGCTATCATACACATGCTAGAACTAATATCTACTGCACTCGAAAAGAAAGAAGTCCCGCTGGGCATTTTCATTGATTTATGTAAAGCTTTTGATACAGTTGACCATGAATGGCTGTACTCTAAATTAACACACTATGGTATCAGAGGTCACCCCCTCAACTACCTAAAGTCATACCTTAGTAGCAGAACTCAATATGTGTATGCAAATGATGCAAACTCTTACACCCAACCAATCACAGTAGGAGTCCCACAGGGAAGTGTCCTTGGACCACTCCTCTTTCTCATCTACATCAGTGATCTACTGAATGCATCACAGCTACTCAAACCCATATTATTTGCAGATGACACTACATACGTCTTCTCTCTCCCTAACCCAATCATTCTCGCTCGCCAACACTGTCAGTGCCGAATTGCAGAAAATATCTGCCTGGATGATTACTAATAAACTTACCCTGAATGCTGATAAAACCTATTTCATTATGTTTGGAAACAAAGCTACAAATGTTCCACTTAATGCTAAATGGATCATCAGTCACAAGACTTGCAGAGGGAAAATTCCTAGGTATCCACCTTGACAGTAGCCTTAAGTTCCGGACACACATACAACAAATCACCAAGAAAATCTCCAAGACTGTAGGCATACTATAAAAGATAAGGTACTATGTTCCACACTCAGCTCTCCTGGCACTGTACCATTCACTCATATATCCTTATCTTACATATGGAATTTGTGCATGGGGCTCAACAACATCCAATCACCTAAAACCCCTAATAACCCAGCAAAAGGCAGCAGTCAGAATAACAAATTCCCACTCCCACCAGCATACTCCACCAATTTTCAAGTCTAAATTTGCTCACCATTAAGAACATCCATACTTATTCATGTGCCTACTACATACACAGAACAATACACACAAATATAAACCCTCCACTCAAACTTCTTCTCACCAACCTTAACAGGACACATGACCATAACACAAGACACAGATCTCTTTTTGATATACCTCGTGTCCATATCACACTGTGTAAAAACTCTATGCACATAAAGGGCCCCAAAATATGGAATTCATTACCAGAAGATACTAAAGTAACCCGGTCTGAAAATCAATTTAAGACTTCTCAAAAGCCACTTAATCACCCTAGACTAAATGCTAAATACTCAGTGCTCACATACTCAGTTATGTATTCCCATATAATTTCAACAATTACTTTCGAACCTTTTATCCATTGTCGACGAATATAATTGAATCATTGTTTCTGAAAAAGCATTTTTGAATACATGAATATATCTTGTCTTGTATACATTAGATTCACTTATAATTAATAATCTACTGTACAACTATGATATAATTCTTAGTGTTAAGTAGCCATTAAGTCAATAATGTTAAGTCGGCACATAATGCCTAGGCATAATAGAGGCTCTCTTTGCATTGCAACCCATTATTGTAAATGCATAATCTCAATGTACTATTTGCAAAGACAAATAAATAAATAAAAAATAAATAAATAAATAAATAAGCCCTTTGACTGTTTTGATCGTATATATATGTCTTACGAGCCAGTGTTTTTGACGTATTAATATGCGTAAATTCTAGCAGCTTCAAATCAAGCGGGAGAAAGCTGGTAGGCCTACATGTGAGAGAATGGGTCTGCGTGACATATGAAAAAAAATTGGAGACTCAGTGGTGCATTGTGGGAATGCCATTTTAGTAGTCCTTGTTCACGATGCCTCAAGGTAAGAAGTACCTTACTCCTTGCCGAATTGGAGGTCTTCTGTTCCCAAGTGATAGTTCTAACACTGATGGAAGTGACAGTGAAAGGGAATTTAATGGTTTCGTGGAGGGTGTGACCAAAAGCAATGCCCAGGATAATGTAATTAGTGATGAAAACCCAGATGACCCACAACCATCTTGTGCCAGGGTGAAAGAGAAAACTATTTCCCCGTGTACAGGACTCGGATGTGAGCAGTGAAAGCGATAGTGGTTTCCAAGCTATTGAAAGCTGTTCGAGTTGTGACAGTGAGGGGGAATATTCTCCAGTGAAGCGGCAGTATGTATGATGCAACGTGTGTTCTGGTAGTGTGCCATATGCCATTCCAAAGAAAAGGAGTAAATCTCGGAGTACATCCCGTGACCCTACACCACGAACTGATAGTGAAGATGATGATATTGTTACAGTGGGGATGCGTAATGTGCATGGGGCAGAAGGTGGTGGTGGTGGTGTCATGTGGCACCAGCACTGGGCCATGCTGCTAACTCCACACAGCCACAACCAGCCTCTACCACCCCCACACTCCCACAACCTGTACAACCACAACCTGTACAACCACAACCTCCACAACCACCTGTCAATATCCAGTACCCACCAGCAGATTGCATCTGGGATTGGCAGCAAGTTGCCAATTTTGTTCTCAATCCTCATGACTTTGATGAAACAAAAGTGGAATACGGCCATCGTGTACACTTGGGAACAATGCCACTGAACTGGAATGCTGTCACTTATTCTTTGAAGAACCCCTGATGGAAATTGTCAGGGAAAGCAACACATACTACGAGTACACCATGGCAAACACAATTCTTTCACCAAAGTCACGGCTACACCAGTGGAAGGACTCAACTGTGGCAGAGATGTACCTGTTCTTTGCCACAATAATGCTTATGCCATATGTGTATAAGCACACTGTCACCACATACTGGTCTTCAGACAGCCTAATTTCAACCCCAGGTTTTAGCAATATACCGGTGAATTGATTTCTGTTACTGTTATGTATGCTACACTTCTCAGACAAAACAAGGCCCGACAGAAATGAGAAGTTATATAGGATCAGGAATGTGTGTATGTACCTGAAATATAAGTGCTGTATGTATTTTTATCCCTTCAGGAAGCTTTTTATTGATGAATCTTTGATTTTGTTCAAAGGTACACTGTCGTTCAAGCAGTACAGTGGACCCCTGACGTACGATGTCCCCAACCTACGTAAAAACCGACCTACGACTCATTTCAATGTAAAAATTTGACCCCAACATACGGTGAAAAACTCGACCTGCAGCATTCGTCCCATACGCGTCCCCACGTGTCTGTCTGTCTGAGCACGTCTCAGCTGGCCTGCCTTCAGTTAGTGTGCCAATGTTTACAAGCCAGAGCGGTCGCTCCCACGCATACATTCGGAACATTTTGTATTATTTCAGTGTTTTTTAGTGCTTGTAACTGCTAAATAAGCCATCATGGGCCCAAAGAAAGCTTCTAGTACCAACCCTGTGGTAAAAAGGGTGAGAAATACTATTGAAATACTATCGTATCACAGTCAGCTGCTGCTACTGCTGTAGCACCATCAACTGCTGCTGCACCACAGTCAGCTGCTGCTGCTGCTGCTGCTGCTGCTGTAGCACCATCAGCTTCTGCTGTAGCACCGTCAGCTGATGCTGCACCATGGTCAGCTGATGCTGCACCACGGTCAGCTGTTGCTGCACCATGGTCAGCTGCTGCTGCTGTAGCACCGTCAGCTGCAGCTGCACCACAGTCAGCTGTACTACTCAAAGATGTGGAGAGACTGTTGTTGGTGTGAATTTTCGAGAATACCAAAAAACAATTAACCCCAGAGGGTTATCCACCCAGGATAACCCAAGAAAGTCAGTGTGTCATCAAGGACTTTCTAACTTATTTCCATTGGGGTCTTCAATCTTGTCCCCCAGGATGCGACCCCCACCAGTTGACTAACACCCAGGTACCTATTTGCTGCTAGGTGAACATGACAACAGGTGAAAGGAAACATGTCGAAATGTTTCCACCCGCCGGGAATCGAACCCGAGTGTGAAGCGGGAGCTTCACACTCGGAATATATATTGTGCCACCAGGCACAATATATATTGTGCATGTACTACTCTACTACTGTGCATGTATTCTTTTTGTGTGTAGGAAAATGTATATTTCATGTGGTAAATTTTTTTTTTCATACTTTTGGGTGTCTGGATTAATTTGATTTCCATTATTTCTTATGGGGAAAATTAATTCAACCTACGATCATTTCGTCTTACGATGGGCTCTCAGGAATGGATTAATATCATTGGTTGGGGGTCCACTGTATATACCAAGCAAGAGGAAATGGTTTGATATAAAGTTATTTGTATTGTGTAATTGCAGAAGTGGTCTGGTTTTGGATATAATTGTGTACACTGGCAGTAATACATTGAGAGATATCAGGAAGTTATTGTTTATCTCAGGTGATGTGGTTAGAACAACGACAGAACCATATCTTGGTAAGGGGCATATATTATATACTGATAACTGGTACACAAGCCCCTCACTCAGTGATTTCTTGCGAGTGAACATGACAGACATACGTGGCACAGCGTGTGGAAATCGTAAGCACATGCCTAGGTTTGACGCAGGCACTCACAGAGGTGAGGTGCAGGTGATGCTGCCAATGACATTATGGCATTTTGGTGGCATGACTAATGTGATGTCACATTGTTGACATAAGTTCACCAACATGAAATGGTAGGCAGTGGCAGGCAGAATAGAGAGACCAATGAACCCATTATAAAACCTGCAACTGTGATGGACTACAACCTCAATATGCACTTAGTGGACAAATGTGACATGCAGATTGGGTTTGCTGATTGTGTTTGCAAGAGTTATAAGTGGTACCTGGAGTTTACCTGGAGTTTACCTGGAGAGAGCTCTGGGGGTCAACGCTCCCATGGCCCGATTTGTGACCAGGCCTCATGGTGGATCAGGGCCTGATCAACCAGGCTGTTACTGCTGGCTGCACGCAATCCAATGTACGAACCACAGTCCAGCTGGTCAGGTACCGACTTTAGGTACGTAAAACTCTTTTTCCATCTTCTTGATATTTCCATGCTGAATGCTTATAATATGTATAAGTTGAAGACCAACAACAAACCCAAATATGGTGAATTTTGTTTGTCAGTCATCAGACAAATAATATTCAAGTACCAAGGAACAACACTTGCAATAGACCAGCGCCCACAAAATTATCAGAACATGCCCTCTTATCTGAGGCCTTGTGATCACTAGCCCATACAACTGCCTCCTACTATTTTCAAGAAAACTGCTCAGAAGAGGTGTTATGTCTGTGCACATAACACAAAATGCCCAAAAAATGCTGACACTCGTTTTATATGTGAGGAGTGTAAAATACCACTGTGCATATACAGTGGAACCTCTACTTGCGAGTTTAATCTGTTCCATGACCTTGCTTGCAACTGGATTTGCTCGTTTGCTGAGTCAATTTTCTTCATTTAAATTAATTGAAATGCAATTAATCCATTCCAGTGGAATTCTGTACTTCAATAATTTTGCTAATATCACCTCTATGGCTTATTTATCTATCTCACTTTATCTAATATGACATAACAATATAAATAACATAGAAACCTGATATATACTCTAGAATGAATACAATGTCATTATATATGTGGTGGCGGTGGCGGCCGAAGGGAGTTTGTTTGGAGACAGGACAAAATACTCCTTGAATATTTTGCTGTCATCAACTCTATGGCTTATTTATCTATCACAGTTCATCTAATATGAAATAATAAACAATATAAATAACATAGAAACCTGATATATACTCGAGAATGAATAAAATTTGTCATTATGTAACAGGTGGAGGCGGCCACAACCGCTCCCTCTTTGTTGTGGTCAACACTGCCATCTATTATTATAATTATTATTATGTAGTACGTACATTATTATTATGTATTATTATTATACGTATTATTATTATACTTATTATTATTATTATTATTATATATAGTACTATTATTATTATATGTATTATTATTATATGTATTATTATTATACATATTTTTATTATACGTATTATTACAATGTAAATAATTTGTAATTTTTATTCAAAGAAAAAATACGTATAAGATTTACTGTTTTGCCTTATTGCAATAATTGTATAAATAATGTCAACCCATTCATGACTGCATATTGGAATGGACAGTGACGTCATTTGTTTAGTCTTGAACATAGCCAAAACAATCGAACATTTCTCCTACATTGAGCTCAGTTTCAAGGTACTTTTTGTCATGAAAGCAATCTATTTCTGTAATATATCTTCCGTTCTATCAAATGAGACCAAAAAAACGAGAATACAACCATAAAAATCATACAAAAATACTGCTAAGGGGTGACTAATTGATGAGAAGTGAACTCCATTATTTATGCTTAGATTTCTTTCATTTTTGGTGTACATTAAGAAGCATCTTTCCATCATACATTGCCCAAGTTTCAATAAGATAGTCCAACAAACAAATGAGATACAATTCCCTAGATCAAGAGCAAGAGCCCCTCACCAGCGTCAAGGAACCTGCCTTGAGGTCTGCTCGCTTATGAAAATTTTGCTCACTTATGGAAGCAAAAAATCGACCCATTGACTGCTTGTAGTATTTGGAAAAACTCGCACATGGATGCACTCGGAAGTAGAGGTTCCACTGTACTCATGTTTCAAAGAATTCCACAAGCTGCAGGAGTTCTAGGAAAGTGTCCAGTGACTGTACATTTGTATATAGTATATTATAGAACAATAATAAAAAAAATTTTGTATTGTTTGTTTGTGTAAACAAGTTTTATTTGTAGATGAATGGTTCAGAGAACCGACATGTTGATAAATTAGACACATGTGCAACTCTTGGGTATCTCAATAAAGATACCCAAGAGTTGCACATGTGTCTAATTTATCAAACAAGTTTTGTAAACATATTGATGAGAATGTTTGTGCACTTGTGTTGCACACAAAGAGTGTCAATATGTATATTGCAGGCCACAGGCCACATAAGTTACCTGAAAATAAAGTAATGGAAAAAACAAGAAACCTTTGAATAAGAGTAAAAAAAAATTTGCCGGGTGAGCGGCATTCGCCGCTGTTGCCATACACTGCTCATTTTCTGCCAGTTTTATGCCTTTGTCTCAGTAAGTACTGATTGCAAAAATTTTTTTTAGGCTTAAAAGCACTCAGCAAATTAATCCTAACATTTTGGTAAGAAAAAAATCATTTTTTTTTCGAATATTTTTCGACTTAGAATAACAGTTTCAGAAATGGACTTGCAACAGTCAAAGGGTTAAGACATAAGTCTGTCATTTACTGTATTAATCTTTGCAGCTACCCAATATTATTGTCAGGTTGAAGGATGTGTTAAGGGCTCCTGCAACTTCGGCTTCAAATTTACAACGAATCTGGTCGTGGAATTTTTTTGGTACAATAAATTTCCACAAGATTTCTTCAGCTGAATACAAAGGAGGTGGCAGTAAAGATGCAAAGACGATGTACTAATCAGTCCCTCACCCTCAAAGATGTTGTTTTGAGGTGGTCATTCCCTCAGCCTAGAGAAGAGCTCTGCTCAGTAGTTTGGAACAACGTAATACCTAACTGTTGCACATACGTTTCATTTATTATGATATTTCAAAGTAGTGTTCTTTTACGAGTGAGTATTTATTCTTCACTCTTTCTCCCATATTCTTCGACTTGTTCTTATTTTCCCTTTCTCCTCAAACATTAATCTCCTCCCTTTTTCCCAGGCATGGACAAGCCAGCCAAGTATGTAAGAATGTCCTCCAACACTGACATGAAGCATGTCATCACCTTGCTCACTGATTACTGGCAGCTCCTCGACCCCCATAGACCCCAACTGGTCATCTCTGTTACAGGTGGCGCCAAGAACTTCCAGCTGGATGGCAAGAAGAAAGCGATCTTTTCCTCGGGACTCATAAAGGTGGAGTGCATCTACTTTCCCTACTTATTGAAAGTGAAGGTTATACGTAGTATACTCTTATTAAATACCGTCTACTTTCTTATAAACCTACTTTACATAGTGTTGCTTTTTTGGAAATGTGATTGAAAAAAATGCATTCAAAATTGAATATTGTGCACCATGAAGGTCTTTCCATGTGCTATTTACTTTTTGAAACCCTTGCTAAAATTCAGATTCTTCATTTCTTTTTTTCAGTACACATATAATGTAGTTTATATGTAAACATGCTAAGCACAAAAGAAAGCCACTAACATGCTGTGGCTTTCTTTTATGCTTAACTAATCCAAATGCTTAAAGACTAATTAAGAACTAGACATAGATTATTAAGTTGGAGGTATAAAATGTTCAATAAATGACTATCAGTGAATAAGCAGAAGAATAGAGAGCAACTCGAACTGTGGTCCATGCATACTGCAGGCCCAACACTGTACCCACCCAGCCACTGAGCTTACAATACATGTATATAGAGAACTCGCTGTGAAAAGTACAGTGGACCCTCGGTTTTCGGCTGGTGCGGAAATCATACAATTCGGATTTTGAGTACTTTTTTCGGTGAAATTTCCCCCGGGTTTTGTACATCTGCTCGGAAATCATTGGTACCAGACATATGTGCCTGGGCCGCTCATATGTTCGTGACTCACTCTTGGGCACATTAAATGTTTTGTTTTACATTAATATAGACATTTTCATTAATCCATCTATGATATTTTCTTTAGAACATATAAGAGTGGGTGAGATGTTATCAACAAATTTTGTTGAAAATAAGAAAAAGTTTTGGAGTGAGATTAACAAGTTAAGAAAGCCTAGAGAACAAATGGATTTGTCAGTTAAAAATAGGAGAGGAGAGTTATTAAATGGAGAGTTAGAGGTATTGGGAAGATGGAGGGAATATTTTGAGGAATTGTTAAATGTTGATGAAGATAGGGAAGCTGTGATTTCGTGTATAGGGCAAGGAGGAATAACATCTTGTAGGAGTGAGGAAGAGCCAGTTGTGAGTGTGGGGGAAGTTCGTGAGGCAGTAGGTAAAATGAAAGGGGGTAAGGCAGCCGGGATTGATGGGATAAAGATAGAAATGTTAAAAGCAGGTGGGGATATAGTTTTGGAGTGGTTGGTGCAATTATTTAATAAATGTATGGAAGAGGGTAAGGTACCTAGTGATTGGCAGAGAGCATGCATAGTTCCTTTGTATAAAGGCAAAGGGGATAAAAGAGAGTGCAAAAATTATAGGGGGATAAGTCTGTTGAGTGTACCTGGTAAAGTGTATGGTAGAGTTATAATTGAAAGAATTAAGAGTAAGACGGAGAATAGGATAGCAGATGAACAAGGAGGCTTTAGGAAAGGTAGGGGGTGTGTGGACCATGTGTTTACAGTGAAACATATAAGTGAACAGTATTTAGATAAGGCTAAAGAGGTCTTTGTGGCATTTATGGATTTGGAAAAGGCGTATGACAGGGTGGATAGGGGGGCAATGTGGCAGATGTTGCAAGTGTATGGTGTAGGAGGTAGGTTACTGAAAGCAGTGAAGAGTTTTTACGAGGATAGTGAGGCTCAAGTTAGAGTATGTAGGAAAGAGGGAAATTTTTTCCCAGTAAAAGTAGGCCTTAGACAAGGATGTGTGATGTCACCGTGGTTGTTTAATATATTTATAGATGGGGTTGTAAGAGAAGTAAATGCGAGGGTCTTGGCAAGAGGCGTGGAGTTAAAAGATAAAGAATCACACACAAAGTGGGAGTTGTCACAACTGCTCTTTGCTGATGACACTGTGCTTTTGGGAGATTCTGAAGAGAAGCTGCAGAGATTGGTGGATGAATTTAGTAGGGTGTGCAAAAGAAGAAAATTAAAGGTGAATACAGGAAAGAGTAAGGTTATGAGGATAACAAAAAGATTAGGTGATGAAAGATTGAATATCAGATTGGAGGGAGAGAGTATGGAGGAGGTGAACGTATTCAGATATTTGGGAGTGGACGTGTCAGCGGATGGGTCTATGAAAGATGAGGTGAATCATAGAATTGATGAGGGAAAAAGAGTGAGTGGTGCACTTAGGAGTCTGTGGAGACAAAGAACTTTGTCCTTAGAGGCAAAGAGGGGAATGTATGAGAGTATAGTTTTACCAACGCTCTTATATGGGTGTGAAGCGTGGGTGATGAATGTTGCAGCGAGGAGAAGGCTGGAGGCAGTGGAGATGTCATGTCTGAGGGCAATGTGTGGTGTGAATATAATGCAGAGAATTCGTAGTTTGGAAGTTAGGAGGAGGTGCGGGATTACCAAAACTGTTATCCAGAGGGCTGAGGAAGGGTTGTTGAGGTGGTTCGGACATGTAGAGAGAATGGAGCAAAACAGAATGACTTCAAGAGTGTATCAGTCTGTAGTGGAAGGAAGGCGGGGTAGGGGTCGGCCTAGGAAGGGTTGGAGGGAGGGGGTAAAGGAGGTTTTGTGTGCGAGGGGCTTGGACTTCCAGCAGGCATGCGTGAGCGTGTTTGATAGGAGTGAATGGAGACAAATGGTTTTTAATACTTGACGTGCTGTTGGAGTGTGAGCAAAGTAACATTTATGAAGGGATTCAGGGAAACCGGCAGGCCGGACTTGAGTCCTGGAGATGGGAAGTACAGTGCCTGCACTCTGAAGGAGGGGTGTTAATGTTGCAGTTTGGAAACTGTAGTGTAAAGCACCCTTCTGGCAAGACAGTGATGGAGTGAATGATGGTGAAAGTTTTTCTTTTTCGGGCCACCCTGCCTTGGTGGGAATCGGCCAGTGTGATAATAAAAAATAATAATAATAATATAAGAAACATGTTACATAACATATAAATATGCAATGTTTATATTCTCTGTATGTTTAATAATAATCACTCTTGGGCATATTAACTGTCTTATTTTAGGTCAATATAGACATTTTCATTCATCCATCTATAATATTTTCTTCAAAATTATAAGAAACACATTGCATAGCATATAAACATGCAATGTTTATATGCGATGGAGGGTAAACATTACGTTTTCTCTGGTCCAGCATTAGAGAAAACTGTATGAATCTGCGTTGGCCTGGTAACTGCCCTTAATACATAAGCTTTTGTTTACAATTCTCAGCATAAACTTTTCATTACTTCTCCCTGTGTTTATGATGGCATCTAAAGGTAGTTGTTACAGACAATTAAACTCAGTGAACATGGTATGTCAATGGTAATAATATGGCTCTGGGCCACAGTGTATGTAGCTGGTAGATATGGGTTGGATGTGAGTGGCCAGGATGTGGATGAGTTAGTGGACAACCACAAGGAAGAGCTAACACGAGTCTTCAATAAAGGTATGAAATGTTCATTTATCATTAAAATTAATCATTTATATTTCTTATTGTTTTCTGTATGTAAAAACTATAGTTTTTTTTTTTTTTAACAGTCGGCTGTCTCCCAGCGAGGCAGGGTGACCCAAAAAGAAAATATTTTCATCATTCAACACTTTCATCTCTTTCTTTCTTTCTTTCAACACACCGGCTGTCTCCCAGCGAGGCAGGGTGACCCAAAAAGAAAATATTTTCATCATTCAACACTTTCATCTCACTCACACATAATCACTGTTTTTGCAGAGGTGCCCAGAATACAACAGTTTAGAAGCATATACGTATAAAGATACACAACATATCCCTCCAAACTGCCAATATCCCGAACCCCTCCTTTAAAGTGCAGGCATTGTACATGTACTTCCCATTTCCAGGACTCAAGTCTGGCTATATAAAAATAACCGGTTTCTCTGAATCCCTTCACTATATATTACCTTGCTCACACTCCAACAGTTCGTCAGGTCCCAAATACCATTTGTCTCCATTTACTCCTATCGAACACGCTCATGTACGCTTGCTGAAAGTCCAAGCCCCTTGCCCACAAAACCTCCTTTACCCCCTCCTCTATAAAATGTATTTTTTGTTAATATTTTTGGGTGTCTGGAACAGATGAATTGAATTTACATTATTTCTTATGGGAAATATTACTTAGGTTTTCAGCCATTTCAGATTTCGGCCAACCTTCTGGAATGGATTAATTACAAAAACTGGGGATCTACTGTACCATATTTTCCAGCATATAAAGCGGACGACAGAAGTATCATAATGGTACATCAGTAATCATATTCAAGAGCTAATTACTCTCTTATTTTATGCTGAAGTGTAACCCAAAGGCTACCCTTCACCCTGACCTTGAGCATATAAGGTGCTGGCTGTTTTTCCACGCCTTTTTCTGGGGAAGAAAGTGTGCCCCATATGCCGGAAAATATTGTAAGTTTATTTAGGCACAGGTACACATAAGTACAATTATCATACATAGTAACAAATATTATCCATGGGGAAGTGGAACAGAATTCTTCCTCCGTAAGCCGTGCGTGTCGTAAGAGACAACTAAAATGCCGAGAGCAAGGGGCTAGTAACCCCTTCTCCTGTATATATTACTAAATTTAAAAGGAGAAACTTTTGTTTTTCCTTTTGGGGCACCCCGCCTCGGTGGAATACGGCTGGTACGTTGAAAGAAAGAAAGAAGTAACATATATACAAGTTACCCACCAGGATAACCCACTGAGGTCGTCCAGTGCTGCGAGGAAGACGTTGATCTGTCTCATGGATATAATTCAGTGTAATATCCAGGGGACTAAGTTGTGTGTTTCTCCAGGGGACTGAGTTCTGTGTTTCTCCAGGGGACTGAGTTCTGTGTTTCTCCAGGGGACTGAGTTCTGTGTTTCTCCAGGGGACTGAGTTCTGTGTTTCTCCAGGGGACTGAGTTCTGTGTTTCTCCAGGGGCCTGAGTTCTGTGTTTCTCCAGGGGACTGAGTTCTGTGTTTCTCCAGGGTCCTGAGTTCTGTGTTTCTCCAGGTCATTTCTGTTATTATTGGTTTCAACATTTTTTTTTTTTTTTTTGTAATTAATTTCTCACAACTGTAGCTTGTTCTACTAACATGCTGATGGATCCTCAACCCATTATGTGGTTCTGTAATTCATACTGTTAGAGGATGGGTATCGGATGAATGCTGTCAATAGGATGGTTATGGGATGACTACTGTCCACAGGATGGGTATGGGATGACTACTGTCCACAGGATGGGTATGGGATGACTACTGTCCACAGGATGGGTATGGGATGACTACTGTCCACAGGATGGGTATGGAGTGACTGTCTACAGTATGGGTATGTGATGACTACTGTCCACAGGATGGGTATGGGGTTACTGTCTACAGGATGGGTATGAGGTGACTGTCTACAGGATTGGTATGAAATGACTACTGTCCACAGGATGGGTATGGAGTGACTGTCTACAGGATGGGTATGGGATGACTACTGTCCACAGGATGGGTATGGAGTGACTGTCTACAGGATGGGTATGGAGTGACTGTCTACAGGATGGGTATGGGATGACTACTGTCCACAGGATGGGTATAGGGTTATTGTCTACAGGATGGTTATTGGTGACTGTTTACAGGGTGGGTATGGAGTGACTGTCTACAGGATGGGTATGGGATGACTACTGTCCACAGGATGGGTATAGGGTTATTGTCTACAGGATGGCTATGGGGTGACTTTCTACAGGATGGGTATGGAGTGACTGTCTACAGGATGGGTATGGGGTGACTGTCTACAGGATGGGTATTGGGTGACCACTATCTACAGGGTAGGTATAGGGTGACTACTGTCTACAGAATGGATATGGGGTGACTGTCCACAAGATGGGTATAGGGTGACTATCTACAGGATGGGTATGGGGTGACTGTCTACAGGATGGGTATGGGATGTCTGCTGTTTGCAGGATGGGTATGGGGTGACTGTCTATGGGATGGGTATGAGGTGACTGTCTACAGGATGGGTATGAGGTGACTACTGTCCACAGAATAGGGACAGTAGTCACCTCATACCCATGGAGTGACCACTATCTACATGATGGGTATGGGGTGACCACTTCAGCAGACAAAACAAGCCATAGCACTTACCAGTTGATCTACGGTTATGAGGTAAATACAGCGTCTCCTCACTAAGCAACGTACTTGTTTACCAATGACTCAGACTTACGACGGGTTCTCTGACCAGTATGCATACCTAAATAATGTATATTAGAGCTGTTTTCCTCTGTTCTGTTTATTACTGTGTTCAGTAAACTACTGTATAAACATTTAAAAATATGCCAGAAACGTTATAAATGGTACAAACCCACTACCATTATAGTATACTCCTCACTTAGCGACAAATTTGTTTTCCAATGTGGTCTTGGGAATGGAACTTTGTCACTGAGGAGAGGTTGTGTTGCTGTTGAAAATTAAACAAGAATGCAAGTGTACCAACAGTGCTTCTCTTGCCACTAGTAAGATCTTGTATGAAGTTCCTCTCTACACAAGCTTACCTTGCTAGTATGGAAGGTTAGGTTTCAGACCACCACTGTAAAGCAAATATCACCTTAAAGCTAATATTGCCTTAAATCAATTGATGCCTTAAAGTAAATATTGCATGAAAGCGAATCACAGCCATTTTTTCACTTGCCAGTGCATATAAAAGCCTAAACACACGTTTACACGATCAGTTATCAAATTAAAAAAGTCAGTATACAGTAGGACCCCGCTTTACGGTGTTTCACCTTATGTCGTTCCTCTAATACGGCGATGTCAAATTATGACCAAAATTTACTATACGGCAAGCTTTCAAATATGGCGCCCCCCACCTGGTTTGTTTACATTCTCTGTGACCACTTCTATTATGTCAGGAAACTTTCCAAAATTTCAAGTGTTTTAAAGTTACTGCATATTTTATATGTACTCTGATAATTATACTTATGTGTACCTGTACCTAAATATACTTACACACTGTGCTGGTGTGCAGGTACACATTAAAATCGCTAAGTCTCTCTCTACTCATGACGCCAATACTATGTAATAATAATCACTCTTGGGCACACTAAATGTCTTATTTTACATTAATACATGTATAGGCATTTTCATTAATCCATCTATGATATTTTCCTCAAAATTATATATGAAACCCGTTACATAGCATATAAACATGATACATACACTCACAGAATAAAAATTGACGTAAATATGAGATTTGTTTACAAAGCAACTGTGTAGGTAGTGTCGGAAGAATTACGTTTTCTCAACTGGGGGATAACTGTAGAAAAATATTATTTTCGTATGCCTTTACTCTATATATTCATGACCCTTGTGGGTTTAGTGCTTTTTATAATAATAATAATAATACAGTGGACCCCCGCATAACGATGGCATCACATAGCGATTATTCCGCATACCGCTTACTTTAATCGCAAAATTTTTGCCGCGCATACCGATTAAAAACCCGCTCACCGATTTTCGTCCGAGACGCGTCCAATGTGCGCCCTCAGCCAGCCTCACATGTGCCGCCCGTGCCATTGTTTACCAGCCAGCCTCCGCGGTAACATCCAAGCATACACTCGGAATATTTCGTATTATTACAGTGTTTTCGGTGCTGTTTCTGGAAAATAAGTGACCATGGGCCCCAAGAAAGCTTCTAGTGCCAACCGTACACCAATAAGGGTAAGAATACCCATTGAAATGAAGAAAGAGATCATTGATAAGTATGAAAGTGGAGTGCGTATCGCCGACCTAGTCAAGTTGTACAAGAAACCCCAATCAACCATCGCTACTATTGTGGGCACCAAAAAGACAATCAAGGAAGCTGTTCTTGCCAAAGGTTTAACTGTGTTTTCGAAACAAAGATCGCAAGTGATGGAAGATGTTGAGAGACTCTTATTGGTGTGGATAAATGAAAAACAGATAGCAGGAGATAGCGTCTCTCAAGCGATCATATGTGAAAAGGCTAGGAAGTTGCATGACGATTTAATTAAAAAAATGCCTGCAACTAGTGATGATGTGAGTGAATTTAAGGCCAGCAAAGGTTGGTTTGAGAGATTTAAGAAGCGTAGTGGCATCCATAGTGTGATAAGGCATGGTGAGGCTGCCAGTTCGGACCACAAAGCGGCTGAAAAATATGTGCAGGAATTCAAGGAGTACATAGAAACTGAAGGACTGAAACCTGAACAAGTGTTTAATTGTGATGAAACAGGCCTGTTCTGGAAGAAAATGCCAAGCAGGACCTACATTACTCAGGAGGAAAAGGCACTCCCAGGACATAAGCCTATGAAAGACAGGCTTACTTTGTTGATGTGTGCCAATGCTAGTGGTGATTGCAAAGTGAAGCCTTTATTAGTGTATCACTCTGAAACTCCCAGAGCGTTCAGGCAAAAGAATGTCCTCAAGGATAATTTGTGTGTGCTGTGGAGGGCAAACAGTAAGGCATGGGTCACTAGGGAATTTTTCTATAACTGGTTACACCATGCATTTGCCCCCAATGTGAAAGATTACCTAACTGAAAAGAAATTAGACCTTAAGTGCCTCCTGGTGTTAGACAATGCCCCTGGTCATCCTACAGACGTGGCAGAGCGACTTTATGGGGACATGAGCTTCATTAAGGTGAAGTTTTTGCCTCCTAATACCACTCCTCTCCTGCAGCCCATGGACCAGCAGGTTATTTCCAACTTCAAGAAACTGTACACAAAAGCTCTGTTTGAAAGGTGCTTTGTAGTGACCTCAGAAACTCAACTGACTCTAAGAGAGTTTTGGAGAGATCACTTTAATATCCTCAATTGTGTAAACCTTATAGGTAAGGCTTGGGAGGGAGTGACTAAGAGGACCTTGAACTCTGCTTGGAAGAAACTGTGGCCAGAATGTGTAGACAAAAGGGATTTTGAAGGGTTTGAGGCTAACCCTGAGAATCCTGTGCCAGTTGAGGAATCCATTGTGGCATTGGGAAAGTCCTTGGGGTTGGAGGTTAGTGGGGAGGATGTGGAAGAGTTGGTGGAGGAGGACAATGAAGAACTAACCACTGATGAGCTGATAGATCAACTTCAAGAGCAAGAGGCCAGACCTGGGGAAACTGGTTCAGAGGAGGGGAGAGAGAAATTGAAGAAGTTGCCTACTACAAAGATAAAGGAAATCTGTGCAAAGTGGCTTGAAGTGCAAACCTTCATGGATGAAAATCACCCTCACACAGCTATTGCAAGCCGTGCTGGTGATTATTACACTGACAATGTTGTGAAACACTTTAGGCAAGTCATAAAGGAACGAGAGGTACAGGCCACTATGGACAGATATCTTGTGCGAAAGAAGTCCAGTGACTCTGAAGCTGGCCCTAGTGGCATTAAAAGAAGAAGGGAAGTAACCCCAGAAAAGGACTTGCTACCTCAAGTCCTAATGGAAGGGGATTCCCCTTCTAAACACTAACACTCTCTCTCCCCTCCTCCCATCCCATCAATCATCACCAGATCTTCAATAAAAGTAAGTGTCATGTAATTGTGCATGCCTTTTTCAGTTTGTGTGTATTAAAATTAACATTTCATGTGGTAAAAAAATTTTTTTTTCATACTTTTGGGTGTCTTGCACGGATTAATTTTATTTCCATTATTTCTTATGGGGAAAATTCATTCGCATAACGATTATTTCGCATAACGATGAGCCCTCTTGCACGGATTAAAATCGTTAACCGGGGGTCCACTGTATTATTACTTAATATTATATCTTCATTCACTCTAAAAATGGTGTGTTGCTGTTTGTTTATTCTGAACTAACTTGTACAACTTGTACACAATGTAAGAGTATTTGTATTGTGAGGTAATTATTATAATAAAAAAATATTGAGATAAATGTTTTACAAACTCTTACAAACGTACGTGAATGAACTAAAAGTAGACATATTAATACGCATTTATTTTGCCTGACCAAGTGATCGTCCACTACCTGTTCAGTTTGTGTTCTTACATTGTCTCAACTCTGTATCTCGTTCTCTCTCTCGTTTACTCTTTCGTTAACTAGTTGGCTCTCATTGACGATGGCGTCTAAGGTTAGCTGTGATAAAAAGAGAAGTCGTAAGCCTCTTGCTTTAAGTGCCAAGTTAGAGGATGATGGTGTGCCATTCTGATTTTATTCAATAAACACCCTGCCACTCACCTCTCACACATTAATATTAATATTTTAAGGTAAGTAATAAGTGTACTCTGTGTGTATCTTACCTTTTATTGTGTTTTTAATGCCTATTTCTATTGCTAACTTAATATAAGTTAGTGTAAACTTGTTGTCTGGCATTTATTGCATATTTTATGTGTGCTCTGATAATAATACTTGTGGAGCTGTGTGGTAGCCGGGTGGAGGGACAACATTACGTTTTCTCTGCTCAGCCATCAGAGAAAACGTGTATGAATCTGCGTTTGGCCCAGCCACTCCCCCACTCCGCTTTTGTTTACAATTTTCGGCATGAATTATTCATTACTTCTCCCTTCGTTTATGATGGCATCTAAAGGTAGTTGTTAGAAATGATTAAATTCAGTGAACAAGGCATGTCGATGTTAATAATATGGCTCTGGGCCACAGTGTAGGTAGCCGGTAGGTGTAGCCCAGGCTACACCTACCGGCTACCTACACTGACTTTATACAAATAAATACTACTCACCTCTCTTCCTATATTAAGACTACACATATTTTAAGGTAAATAATGAGTGTACTGTATGTGCATTTTACCTCTCTGGGATGTTTTAAATATTGTATATTAAGTATGAGACTGGGAGCCAGGGCTATCTACACCTGACTTCCTACAAATAAGTACTACTCGCCTCTCTCCCTACATTAAGATTACAAATACTTTAATATAAGTAACGAATGTACTGTGAATGTATTTTACTTTGTTTTTAATGCCTAGTTCTATTACTAACTTAATATAATTTAATGTAAACTTGTTGTCTGGCATTTATATGCATTTATAAATGGAAAAAAATGGCGTTCTGCCTTCTGGCGATGTCTGCTTTCCGGCAACAGCCTGGAACCTAACCCGCCATATAAGTGGGGCCCTACTGTACATGTACACTAGTACGCCTAAATTCTAGCACCCTCAAATCTAGTGGGAGAAAGCTGGTAGGCCTCCATATGAAAGAATGGGTCTATGTGGTCAGTGTGCATGGTTTAAAAAAAATCCTGCAGCACACAGTGCATAATGAGAAAAAAAAAAACTTTTACCGTTTTTTTGGAATAAAACAACGACTTTGCACTGTATTTTCGTATGGTATTTATTGTTGTATTCTAGTTTTCTTGGTCTCATTTTATAGAATGGAAGGCATACCATAGAAATTGAGATGATTTTGACTGGTTTTACAATGAAAAGTACCTTGAAATTGAGCTCAAAGTAGCAGAAATGTTCGATTTTTACCAAAGTTCAATAGTAAACAAATCATGCCAAGCGTCCAATACACGTCAACTGGTGAGTCTAATATTTTTTTGCAAGTGCGCCAATATGATTCATACCATTTTTTACACTAATGCAGTAGTCTGCATTAAAGTAAATCTATTTTTTGTGAGAATAAAAATTCAAAGTGGAAAGCAAAAGAATGTAAGAAGGGCCTTGAGATGTGTGACTAATGAACAGAGGAAATGTCATTTTAGTGCCAGGAATGTATTTCTTGTTTGTTCTGGACCCTATTCGGAAATTGGCATCTTTTGAAATTTGTGTGAAATTGGCAAAATTCTGACCACTGTACTGGATAGTTGAAATTGGTAAATGGGTGGTTTCCTGCACTCATTCAATAGAAAAAATGGAGTTCTAGCAAAATATTCATGTTTTTTGTCGACTAGTACAGTAGAACTGGCCGAAAATGGGGCTCAAAGTTGGCAAAATCGCCGATCCGTAAACATCGCCGAGACCGCTAACTTCGCGAGAGCATAATTCCGTAAGTTTTCCATCAAATTTCATATTTTTGGTGTCATTATGATCGGGAAAAGATTATCTTTTCATGAGATTTTTTTTTTTTTTTTTTTTTTTTTTAAATTTGGCCGACCCTGAGAACGAGCCTCGGAGAGGGCCTGTCGACCCTCAAAGGGTTAATCTCAGTAAAGCCATGTAGCATGAGCTAATAGAGTATTCAGTTCTCTTGTATTTATTGTAAACTCCTAAATTTACAATTACACTCACCTAAATGACCATATTTACAAAATTACTCATACTTTACTGTCAAAACCCCAAATCCTAAAGTGTCTCCTGGTGTCAAAAAATATTAAAAAAAAAAAAAAACAATTATTTTTTCTTAGGAAAATGTTAAAATTATTTTTCTGATTGTTTTAATCCAAAAAAAAAATTTTGCCATCAGTACCTCCCAAGATACAGAGGAGTGAAGTTGGCAGAAAATGAGCCATGTATGGCAACAGCGGTGACTGCCGCTCACCCGGTAAACTTTGGTTTACTTGTATTCGAAGGTTTCTTGTTTTTTTCACTATTTTATTTTTTCACATAACTTATGTGGCCTGTGAGACCAATGTAAGGTGCAATGTACATATATACACTCGTTGTATACAACACAATAAGCACACAAACATAATTATCAATATATTGTTTGTAAAACTTGTTTACATAACACAAAAAATTGTTTATTACTATTGTTCTATAATATATATACAAATGTACAGTCCCTGGACATGTTCCTAGAAGTTCTGCAGCTTGTGGAACTCTTTGAAACATGTTGTCATACACAATAGTGTTTTACACTCCTTATACATAAAACGAGTGTGTCTCTTTCATCATCATTCAACACTTTCACCTCACTCACACATAATCACTATTTTTGCAGATGTGCTCAAACACAACAGTTTAGAAGCATATACGTATAAAGATACACAACATATCCCTCCAACATACCGCCTCCTCGCTGCTGCATTCACAACCCAAGCTTCACACCCATATAAGAGTGTTGGTAGTTTTTTTTTTTTTCCAACAGGTCGGCCGTTTCCCACCGAGGCAGGGTGACCCAAAGAGAAAGAAAATCCCCAAAAAGAAAATACTTTCATCATTCAACACTTTCACCTCACTCACACATAATCACTGTTTTTGCAGAGGTGCCCAGGATACAACAATTTAGAAGTATATACGTATAAAACTACACAATATATCTCTCCAAACTGCCAATATCTCAAACCCCTCCTTTAGAGTGCAGGCATTGTACTTCCCATTTCCAGGACTCAAGTCCGGTTATATAAAATAACCGGTTTCCCTGAATCCCTTCACTAAATATTACCCTGCTCACACTCCAACAGATTGTCAGGTCCCAAATACCATTTGTCTCCATTCCCTCCTATCTAACATGCTCACACACGCTTCCTGGAAGTCCAAACCCCCTCGCCCACAACACCTCCTTTACCCCCTCCCTCCAACCTTTATGAGGGTGACCCCTACCCCACCTTCCTTCCTCTACAGATTTATACGCTCTCCATGTCATTCTACTTTGATCCATTCTCTCTAAATGACCAAACCACCTCAACAAACCCTTTTCAGCCCTCTGACTAATACTTTTATTAACTCCACACCTTCTCCTAATTTCCACACTCCGAATTTTCTGCATAATATTTACACCACACATTGCTCTTAGACAGGACATCTCCACTGCCTCCAACCACCTTGCTGCAGTATTTACAACCCAAGCTTCACACCCATATAAGAGTGTTGGTACTGCTATACTTTCATACATTCCCTTCTTTGCTTCCATAGATAACATTTTTTGCCTCCACATATACCTCAATGCACCACTCACCTTTTTGCCTTCATCAATTCTATGATTAATCTCATCCTTCATAAATCCATCCGCTGACACGTCAACTCCCAAATATATGAAAACATTCACTTTTTCCATACTCCTCCTCCCCAATTTGATATCCAATTTTTCTTTTTCTAAATCATTTGATACTCTCATCACCTTACTCTTTTCTATGTTCACTTTCAACTTTCTACCTTTACACACATTCCCAAATTCGTCCACTAACCTTTGCAATTTTTCTTTAGAATCTCCCATAAGCACAGTATCATCAGCAAAAATTAACTGTCACTTCCCATTTTGTATTTAATTCCACATAATTTAATCCCACCCATCTCCTGAACACCCTAGCATTTACTTCTTTTACAACCCCATCTATAAATATATTAACCCTTTGACTGTCGCGGTCGTATATGTACGTCATAGGAGATACTGTGTTTGACGTATCTATACGCATAAATTCTAGCGGCTTCAAATCAAGCAGGAGAAAGCTGGTAGGCCCACATGTGAGAGAATGGGTCTCCATGGTCAGTGTGCACCATATAAAAAAAATCGGGGAGCCAGTGGTGCATTGTGGGAATACCATTTCAGTCGTCCTTTTTCAGCATGTCTAGCGGTAAGAAATATGTGACTTCCCTTCAAATCTGGGACTCTTCTCTTCCCAAGTGATGCTCTAACACGATGGAAGTGTCAATGAAGATCAATTTCATGATTTCGAGGAGTTTGAGACCAAAAGCAATGGAGGAGGAGGAGGAGGAGGAAGAGGAGGAGGAGGAAGAGGAGGAAGAGGAGGAGGAAGAAGAGGAGGAGGAAGAAGAGGAGGAGGAAGGAAGGAGGAAGAGGAAGGAAGGAGGGAGGAGGAGGAAGGAGGGAGGAGGAAGAAGGAGGGAGGAGGTGGGAGGGAGGAGGAGGAAGGAGGGAGGGAGGAAGAAGGAGGGAGGAGGAGGAAGGAGGGAGGGAGGAAGAAGGAGGGAGGAGGAGGAAGGAGGGAGGGAGGAGGAGGGAGGGAGGAGGAGGGAGCGAGGAGGAGGAAGGTGGAAGGAGGAGGAGGAAGAAGAAGAAGAAGAAGAAGAAGAAGAAGAAGAAGAAGAAGAAGAAGAAGAATACCTAAAACCTAATAATAATAATATGTAATAATATGTTCCCTTGAGGCATGAAAACAGTTCACCCCATGACAGTGACAAGATAAGGGGAGATAACATCTGATAAGAGCTGACCTTTGATGAGCGTAAACGAGGGTGGAGGGAGGGGGGCAGCTGTCCATCTGTCAAGAGCGAGGAGGAGGAGGAGGAGGAGGAGGAGGAGGAGGAAGAGGAGGAGGAGGAGGAAGAGGAGGAGGAGGAGGAAGAGGAGGAGGAGGAAGAGGAGGAGGAGGAGGAAGAGGAGGAGGAGGAGGAAGAGGAGGAGGAGGAGGAAGAGGAGGAGGAGGAGGAAGAGGAGGAGGAGGAGGAAGAGGAGGAGGAGGAGGAAGAGGAGGAGGAGGAGGAAGAGGAGGAGGAGGAGGAAGAGGAGGAGGAGGAGGAAGAGGAGGAGGAGGAGGAGGAAGAGGAGGAGGAAGAGGAGGAGGAAGAGGAGGAGGAAGAGGAGGAGGAGGAAGAGGAGGAGGAAGAGGAGGAGGAAGAGGAGGAGGAAGAGGAGGAGGAAGAGGAGGAGGAAGAGGAGGAGGAAGAGGAGGAGGAAGAGGAGGAGGAAGAGGAGGAGGAAGAGGAGGAGGAGGAGGAGGAGGAGGAGGAGGAGGAAGAGGAGGAGGAAGAGGAGGAGGAAGAGGAGGAGGAAGAGGAGGAGGAAGAGGAGGAGGAAGAGGAGGAGGAAGAGGAGGAAGAGGAGGAGGAAGAGGAGGAGGAAGAGGAGGAGGAGGAGGAGGAGGAGGAGGAGGAGGAAGAAGAAGAGGAAGAAGAAGAGGAAGAAGAAGAGGAAGAAGAAGAGGAAGAAGAACAGGAGGAGGAGGAGGAGGAACATTTGTCTGTCTGTCTATTTGTCTGTCTGCCAAACTCCCTGTCTATCCGTCTAGCTCTGTCTCAGAGAGAGCCACAAGACAGTGTCATCATCACCTTTACTCACATCTTCAAGCAGAGTATAGCACTTTGTCTGGATTTTTTGGGTTATCCTAGGTAATTTACACTATGTATAGTTGTATTTATGTGTACCTGTGAGACAGAGATAGACAGAGAGAGAGAAAGAGAGACAGATTGAAAGAGATAGAATGAGGGAGAAAGATAATTAGATAGAATGGAGGGGGAAGCAGCATCGGACCCCATTGTTTTGACAGGCGGTAGGGGCAGTGACTAATGAGACAATATGTCATTTTGACAGCTGCCGACTCCTAACTCAAAACAATTATAAGCCACACACTCGCACACAAGACAAGCTTGCTGAAGGGTGATAATAGCAGTTTTATGAAAGTATCTAGTGACTATATATGTGTATATATATTATAGAAACCAGAAGCAAGAAGGGAAGGCAGGAATGAAGGAAGGACTAGATGAAAGGAAGGAAAAAAGTAATGAAGGACAGATGAAGGAATGTAGGAAGAGAGGTGGAATGCCCTCCAGGTAGCCTCCAGGAAGGAAAGGAATGAAGGAAATTAGGAAGGAAGGATGACACACGACCATTTACCTAGGATAGCTACATAACACAACTGCCTGCTAATACTTTGAAGAAAACTGCTCAGACGAGGTGTTTTGTCTTTGCACATAAAAAAAAAATCAACAAAAATGCACACACACTGATTTTATGTGTGAGTGTAAAACACCATTGTGTATGACACCATGTTTTATGTGTGAGAGTGTAAAACACCACTGTGTATGACACCATGTTTTATGTGTGAGGAGTGTAAAACACCATTGTGTATGACACCATGTTTTATGTGTGAGAGTGTAAAACACCACTGTGTATGACACCATGTTTTATGTGTGAGGAGTGTAAAACACCACTGTGTATGACACCATGTTTTATGTGTAAGAGCGTAAAACACCACTGTGTATGACACCATGTTTTATGTGTGAGGAGTGTAAAACACCATTGTGTATGACACCATGTTTTATGTGTGAGAGTGTAAAACACCACTGTGTATGACACCATGTTTTATGTGTAAGAGTGTAAAACACCACTGTGTATGACACCATGTTTCACAGAGTTCCACAAGCTACAGAACTTCTAGGAGTATGTTCAGTGACTGTATATTGGTATATATATTATAGAACAATAGTAATAAAAAATTTTTTGTATTGTTTGTTTTTGTAAACAAGTTTTGTAAACAATATATTGATAATTATGTTTGTGTGCTTATTGTGTTGTATACAACGAGTGTATATATGTACATTGCACCTTACTTTGGTCTCACAGGCCACATAAGTTATGTGAAAAAATAAAATAGTGAAAAAAACAACAAACCTTCAAATACAAGTAAACCAAAGTTTACCGGGTGAGCGGCAGTCGCCGCTGTTGCCATACGCGGCTCATTTTCTGCAAACTTCATGCCTCTATATCTCGGTAAGTACTGATGGGAAAATTTTTTTTTTGGGACTAAAACAATCAGAAAAATAATCTTAACATTTTCATAAGAAAAAATAATTTTTTTTTTTTCGAATATTTTGCGACACCAGGAGCAACTTCAGGATTGGGCCCTTCGACAGTCAAAGGGTTAAACAACCATGGTGACATTACATATCCCTGTCTAAGACCTACTTTTACTGGGAAGTAGTCTCCCTCTCTTCTACACACCCTAACCTGAGCCTCACTATCCTCATAAAGATTCTTTACAGCATTTAGTAACTTACCACCTATTCCATATACTTGCAACATCTGCCACATTGCTCCCCTATTCACTCTATCATATGCTTTTTCTAAATCCATAAATGCAATAAAAACTTCCCTACCTTTATCTAAATACTGCTCACATATATGCTTCAATGTAAACACTTGATCTACACATCCTCTACCCATTCTAAAACATCCTTGCTCATCCGCAATTCTACATTCTGTCTTACCTCTAATTCTTTCAATAATAACCCTACCGTACACTTTTCCTGGTATACTCAGTAAACTTATTCCTCTATAATTTTTACAATCTCTTTTGTCCCCCTTCCCTTTATATAAAGGGACTATACATGCTCTCCGCCAATCCCTAGGTACACTACCTTCCCCTGTTTCATACATTTATTAAACAAAAATGCCAACCACTCCAACACTATATCCTCCCCTGCTTTTAACATTTCTGTCATGATCCCGTCAGTTCCAGCTGCTTTACCCCCTTTCATTCTACGTATTGCCTCACGTACCTCCCCCACACTTACATTCTGCTCTTCTTCACTCCTAAAAGATGATATACCTCCCTGGCCAGTGCATGAAATTACCGCCTCCCTTTCTTCGTCGACATTTAAAAGTTCCTCAAAATATTCTCACCATCTACCCAAAACCTCCCTCTCCCCATCTACTAACTCCCCTTCTCTGTTTTTAACTGATAAATCCATTTGTTCTGATAAATCCATTGTTCTTAACTTGTTTAACTCACTCCAAAATTTTTTCTTATTGTCATTAAAATTTCTTGACAGTGCCTCTCCCACTCTATCATCTGCTCTCCTTTTGCACACTCTCACCACTTTCTTCACCTTTCTTTTACTCTCCATATACTCTACTCTTCTTATAACACTTCTGCTTTGTAAATACCTCTCATAAGCTATCTTTTTCTCTTTTATCACACCCTTTACTTCATCATTCCACCAATCACTCCTCTTTCCTCCTGCACCCACTCTCCTATAACCACAAACTTCTGCCCCACATTCTAATACTGCATTTTTAAAACTATTCCAACCCTCTTCAACCCCACCACTACCCATACGTGCACCAGCCCACCTTTCTGCCAATAGTTTCTTATATTTCACCCGAACTTCCTCCTCCCTTAGTTTATACGCTTTCACCTCCCTCTTACTTGTTGTTGCCATTTTCCTCTTATCCCATCTACCTCTTACTCTAACTGTAGCTACAACTAGATAATGATCCGATATATCAGTTGCCCCTCTATAAACGTGTACATCCTGGAGCCTACCCATCAACCTTTTATCCACCAATACATAATTTAACAAACTACTTTCATTACATGCTACATCATACCTTGTATATTTATTTATCCTCTTTTTCATAAAATATGTATTACTTACTACCAAACCTCTTTCTACACATAGCTCAATTAAAGGCTCCCCATTTTCATTTACCCCTGGCACCCCAAATTTACCTACTACTCCCTCCACAACATTTTTTCACACTTTAACATTAAAATCCCCAACCACAAGTACTCTCACACTTGGTTCAAAACTCCCCATGCAATTACTCAACATTTCCCAAAATCTCTCTCCTCTATACTTCTCTCTTCCCCAGGTACATAAATGCTTACTATAACCCACTTCTCACATCTAACCTTTATTTTACTCCACATAATCCTTGAATTAATACATTTATAGTTCCTCTTTTCCTGCCATAGCTTATCCTTCAACATTATTGCTACTCCTTCTTTAGCTCTAACTCTATTAGAAACCCCTGACCTAATCCCATTTATTCCTCTCCGCTGAAACTCGCCCACCCCCTTCAGCTTTGTTTCACTTAAAGCCAGGATATCCAGCTTCTTCTCATTCATAACATCCACAATCATCTCTTTCTTATCATTCGCACAACATCCACGCACATTCAAACTTCCCACTTTGACAATTTTCTTCTTCTTATTCTTTTTTGTAATTTTTACAGGAAAAGGGGTTACTAGCCCATTGTTCCTGGCATTTTAGTTGACTTTTACAAGATGCATGGCTTACTGAGGAAAGATTCTTATTCCACTTCCCCATGGATATAAAAGGAAAAGTAATTAGAACAAGAACTAAGATAAAATCAAAGAAAACTCAAATGAGTGTGTATAAATAAATGTGTACATATATGTTTAGTGTGACCTAAGTGTAAGTACAAGTAGCAAGACATGCCTGTAATCTTGCATATATATGAGACAGAGAAAAAGACACCAGCAATGCTACCATCATGTAAAACAATTTCAGGCTTTCGTTTTACACACACTTGGCAGAACGGTAGTACCTCCCTGGGTGGTTGCTGTCTACCAGCCTAGGTAAATGGTCGTGTGTCATCATTCCTTCATTCCTACCTGCCTGCATTCCTTTCCTACCTTGCTTTCTTCCTTCATCTTTCCTTCCTTCTTTACTTGTTTCCTTCCTTCCTTTTATCTCGTGCTTCCTTCCCTTCTTCCTTCCTTCTGGTTTCTATAATATATATACACATATATAGTGACTGGATACTTTCATATAACTGCTATTATCTTCATTCACTGCTGTTGTCTTGTGTGTGAGTGTGTGGCTTCTAATTGTTCTGAGTCAGGGTCAGCAGCTGTCAAAATGACATATTGGCTCATTACTCACTCCCCCTACCACCTGTCAAAACAGTGGGTGGGGTCGGATGCTGGCTTCCCCTCCATCCTATCTAATTATCTTTCTCCCTCATTCTCTCTTTCTCCTTTATTCTTTATTCTCCTCCATTCTTTATTCTCCTCCATTCTTCATTCTCCTTCATTCTTCTGGTATCCTGGGCTGTTATTTTCATTCAGCAAGCTTGTCTTGTGTGTGTGTGTGTGTGGCTTCTAATTGTTCTGAGTCATGGTTAGCATCTGTCACATTGACATATTGTCTCATTACTCACTCTCCCTGCCACCTGTCAAAACAATGGGGGTTGAATGCTGGCTTCCCCTCCATCCTATCTAATTATCTTTCTCCCTCATTCTCTCTCTCTCCTTCATTCTTCATTCTCCTTCATTCTTCATTCTCTTTCATTCTTCTGGTGTCCTGGGCATTGCTTTTGGTCACAGACTCCTCAGAACCATGAAATTGATCTTCACTAACACTTCCATCTGTGTTAGAGCATCACTTGGGAAGAGTAGAGTCCCAGATTTGCCAGGGAGTCGCATATTTCTTACCGCTAGGCATGCTGAACAAGTACTACTGAAATGGAATTCCTCACAATGCACCACTGGCTCCCCGATTTTTTTTTACATGGTGTACACTGACCATGGAGACCTATTCTCTCACATGTGGGCCTACCAGCTTTCTCCTGATTGATTTGAAGCCGCTAGAATTTATGCATATTAATACGTCAAACACAGTGGCTCGTAAGACGTATATATACGACCGAAACAGTCAAAGGGTTAATCTTAAGTTTGCCTGAAATGCTTTGCATATAAAGAGGCTTTCAGCATGTACACCTAATTGTTATACACCTTGTACAAACATTGTATCATGCTGAAATAAATTTATTATGCACAGTAGTGCTACGCCTAGAAAAAGAATAAAAAATAAGAATGAATAAAAATGCTACAGTAGTGTGTTGCTAACCTGATGCATCACCACCGAAAATAATAAGCATGAATATAATTGAAAAACGCCTTATTAGCGAGGTACGCTTGTGTGTCAAACAGTATGGCTAAACAGATGTACCTGGAGTCTACCTAGAGCGTATTTTGGGATGAATGCCTCCGCTGCCCGGTCCATGAATCATAGCCTGGCAGATCAGGTACTGACATTAGGTGCCTGTTTATGTTCTCTGATTTTTTCATTCTCCAATCATTCTTAGTTATAATCTTGTTGAACTACAATACTGTCGACAGTATCCTTGCAGAGTAAAATTACATCCATTATAGAATGACTTACACCAGGGCTGGATTTATAAGGGGGCAACTGCCCCAGGCCCCCTGCCAGATGACCCTCAGATGAAGGACTTCCTATATAACAAAATGTAATAATAAAAAATTAGTTTAATTAATAAAAGGAATTAACAAATAAAGTGTGTGAGGGGGGGATCAGAAAATAGAAAGAAAGGGTGCCCCCACCCCCTATTTGAGAGAATTTTTTAGAAATTGTGTGATCAAAATTAAAATTCATTATTTTTTTATAATTTGATAGATTAAACTAAACTAAAATCGAACCTCTGCTTATGAGTTTAATCTGTTCCATGACCTTACTCGCAACTGGATTTGCTCATTTGCAGAGTCAGTTTTTCTCATTTAAATTAATTGAAATGGAATTCGTTCCAGTGGAATTCCATGCACGAGAAAATACTCTAATAATTTCCCTAATATCAACTCTACAGCTTATTTATCTATCACAATTCATGTAATAACATAGAAACATGACATATACACTAGAATGAATAAAATACATGTCATTAGGTATGTGGCTAGTGGTGGTGACAGCAGCCATTGTTGTTGGGGTTTATAGGGCCACCACAGTGGCCAGTGTTGTTGGGGTTTATATGGCCACTACAGTGACCATTGTTGTTGGGGTTTATATGGTCACCACAGCGACCATTGTTGTTGGGGTTTATATGGTCACCACAGCGACCATTGTTGTTGGGGTTTATAGGGCCACCACAGTGGCCATTGTTGTTGGGGTTTATAGGGCCACCACAGTGGCCAGTGTTGTTGGGGTTTATATGGCCACTACAGTGACCATTGTTGTTGGGGTTTATATGGTCACCACAGCGACCATTGTTGTTGGGGTTTATATGGTCACCACAGCGACCATTGTTGTTGGGGTTTATAGGGCCACCACAGTGGCCATTGTTGTTGGGGTTTATAGGGCCACCACAGTGGCCAGTGTTGTTGGGGTTTATATGGCCACTACAGTGACCATTGTTGTTGGGGTTTATATGGTCACCACAGCGACCATTGTTGTTGGGGTTTATATGGTCACCACAGCGACCATTGTTGTTGGGGTTTATAGGGCCACCACAGTGGCCATTGTTGTTGGGGTTTATAGGGCCACCACAGTGGCCAGTGTTGTTGGGGTTTATATGGCCACTACAGTGACCATTGTTGTTGGGGTTTATATGGTCACCACAGCGACCATTGTTGTTGGGGTTTATATGGTCACCACAGCGACCATTGTTGTTGGGGTTTATAGGGCCACCACAGTGGCCATTGTTGTTGGGGTTTATAGGGCCACCACAGTGGCCAGTGTTGTTGGGGTTTATATGGCCACTACAGTGACCATTGTTGTTGGGGTTTATATGGTCACCACAGCGACCATTGTTGTTGGGGTTTATATGGTCACCACAGCGACCATTGTTGTTGGGGTTTATAGGGCCACCACAGTGGCCATTGTTGTTGGGGTTTATAGGGCCACCACAGTGGCCAGTGTTGTTGGGGTTTATATGGCCACTACAGTGACCATTGTTGTTGGGGTTTATATGGTCACCACAGCGACCATTGTTGTTGGGGTTTATATGGTCACCACAGCGACCATTGTTGTTGGGGTTTATAGGGCCACCACAGTGGCCAGTGTTGTTGGGGTTTATAGGGCCACCACAGTGGCCAGTGTTGTTGGGGTTTATAGGGCCACCACAGTGGCCAGTGTTGTTGGGGTTTATAGGGCCACCACAGTGGCCATTGTTGTTGGGGTTTATAGGGCCACCACAGTGGCCAGTGTTGTTGGGGTTTATAGGGCCACCACAGTGGCCAGTGTTGTTGGGGTTTATAGGGCCACCACAGTGGCCAGTGTTGTTGGGGTTTATAGGGCCACCACAGTGGCCATTGTTGTTGGGGTTTATAGGGCCACCACAACAGCCATTGTTGTTGGGGTTTATTGGGCCACCACAGTGGCCATTGTTGTTGGGGTTTATAGGGCCACCACAGTGGCCATTGTTGTTGGGGTTTACAGGGCCACCACAGTGGCCATTGTTGTTGGGGTTTATAGGGCCACCACAATGGCCATTGTTGTTGGGGTTTATAGGGCCACCACAGTGGCCATTGTTGTTGGGGTTTATAGGGCCACCACAGTGGCCATTGTTGGGGTTTATAGGGCCACCACAACAGCCATTGTTGTTGGGGTTTATAGGGCCACCACAGTGGCCAGTGTTGTTGGGGTTTATAGGGCCACCACAGTGGCCAGTGTTGTTGGGGTTTATAGGGCCACCACAACAGCCATTGTTGTTGGGGTTTATTGGGCCACCACAGTGGCCATTGTTGTTGGGGTTTATAGGGCCACCACAGTGGCCATTGTTGTTGGGGTTTACAGGGCCACCACAGTGGCCATTGTTGTTGGGGTTTATAGGGCCACCACAATGGCCATTGTTGTTGGGGTTTATAGGGCCACCACAGTGGCCATTGTTGTTGGGGTTTATAGGGCCACCACAGTGGCCATTGTTGGGGTTTATAGGGCCACCACAACAGCCATTGTTGTTGGGGTTTATAGGGCCACCACAGTGGCCATTGTTGTTGGGGTTTATAGGGCCACCACAGTGGCCATTGTTGGGGTTTATAGGGCCACCACAACAGCCATTGTTGTTGGGGTTTATAGGGCCACCACAACAGCCATTGTTGTTGGGGTTTATAGGGCCACCACAGGGGCCATTGTTGTTGGGGTTTATAGGGCCACCACAGTGGCCATTGTTGTTGGGGTTTATAGGGCCACCACAGTGGCCATTCCTGCTCCTGACTTCATGTGTAGAGAACCTAGGATAACCCAAAAAAGTCAGAGTGACTTATAAGTGCTACACTCTTAATGCTACACTTAATTGCTACACTCTTAATGCTACACTTAATTGCTACACTCTTAATTCTACACTTAATTGCTACACTCTTATTGCTACACTTAATTGCTACTCTTATTGCTACACTTAATTGCTACACTCTTAATGCTACACTTAATTGCTACACTCTTAATGCTACACTTAATTGCTACACACTTAATGCTGCACTTAATTGCTACACACTTAATGCTACACTTAATTGCTACACTCTTAATGCTACACTTAATTGCTACACTCTTAATGCTACACTTAATTGCTACACTCTTAATGCTACACTTAATTACTACACTCTTAATGCTACACTTAATTGCTACACTCTTAATGCTACACTCTTAATGCTACACTTAATTGCTACACTCTTAATGCTACACTTAATTGCTACACTCTTAATGCTACACTTAATTGCTACACTCTTAATGCTACACTTAATTGCTACACTCTTAATTCTACACTTAATTGCTACACTCTTATTGCTACACTTAATTGCTACTCTTATTGCTACACTTAATTGCTACACTCTTAATGCTACACTCAATTGCTACACTCTTAATGCTACACTTAATTGCTACACACTTAATGCTGCACTTAATTGCTACACACTTAATGCTACACTTAATTGCTACACTCTTAATGCTACACTTAATTGCTACACTCTTAATGCTACACTTAATTGCTACACTCTTAATGCTACACTTAATTGCTACACTCTTAATGCTACACTTAATTGCTACACTCTTAATGCTACACTCTTAATGCTACACTTAATTGCTACACTCTTAATGCTACACTTAATTGCTACACTCTTAATGCTACACTTAATTGTTACACTCTTAATTCTACACTTAATTGCTACAATCTTATTGCTACACTCTTAATGCTACACTCTTAATGCTACACATAATTGCTACACTCTTAATGCTACACTTAATTGCTACACTCTTAATGCTACACTTAATTGCTACACTCTTAATGCTACACTTAATTGCTACACTCTTAATTCTACACTCTTAATGCTACACTTAATTGCTACACTCTTAATGCTACACTTAATTGCTACACTCTTAATGCTACACTCTTAATGCTACACTCTTAATGCTACACTTAATTGCTACACTTTTATTGCTACACTTAATTGCTACACTCTTATTGCTACACTTAATTGCTACACTTTTATTGCTGCACTTAATTGCTACACACTTAATGCTGCACTTAATTGCTACACACTTAATGCTACACTTAATTGCTACACACTTAATGCTGCACTTAATTGCTACACTCTTATTGCTACACTTAATTGCTACACTCTTAATGCTACACTTAATTGCTACACTCTTAATGCTACACTTAATTGCTACACTCTTATTGCTACACTTAATTGCTACACTCTTAAATGCTGCACTTAATTGCTACACTCTTATTGCTACACTTAATTGCTACACTCTTAATGCTACACTTAATTGCTACACTCTTAATGCTACACTTAATTGCTACACTCTTATTGCTACACTTAATTGCTACACTCTTAATGCTGCACTTAATTGCTACACTCTTATTGCTACACTTAATTGCTACACTCTTAATGCTACACTCTTAATGCTACACTTAATTGCTACACTCTTATTGCTACACTCTTAATGCTACACTTAATTGCTACACTCTTAATGCTACACTCTTAATGCTACACTTAATTGCTACACTCTTAATGCTACACTCTTAATGGTACACTTAATTGCTACACTCTTAATGCTACACTTAATTGCTACACTCTTATTGCTACACTTAATTGCTACACTCTTAATGCTACACTCTTAATGCTACACTTAATTGCTACACTCTTAATGCTACACTTAATTGCTACACTCTTAATGCTACACTCTTAATGCTACACTTAATTGCTACACTCTTAATGCTACACTTAATTGCTACACTCTTAATGCTACACTTAATTGCTACACTCTTAATGCTACACTTAATTGCTACACTCTTAATGCTACACTTAATTGCTACACTCTTAATGCTACACTTAATTGCTACACTCTTAATGCTACACTTAATTGCTACACTCTTAATGCTACACTTAATTGCTACACTCTTAATGCTACACTTAATTGCTACACTCTTAATTCTGCACTTAATTGCTACACTCTTATTGCTACACTTAATTGCTACACTCTTATTGCTACACTTAATTGCTACACTCTTAATGCTACACTCTTAATGCTACACTTAATTGCTACACTCTTAATGCTACACTTAATTGCTACACTCTTAATGCTACACTTAATTGCTACACTCTTAATGCTACACTCTTAATGCTACACTTAATTGCTACACTCTTAATGCTACACTTAACTGCTACACTCTTAATGCTACACTCTTAATGCTACACTTAACTGCTACACTCTTATTGCTACACTTAATTGTTACACTCTTAATGCTACACTCTTAATGCTACACTCTTAATGCTACACTTAATTGCTACACTCTTATTGCTACACTTAATTGCTACACTCTTAATGCTAAACTCTTAATGCTACACTTAATTGCTACACTCTTATTGCTACACTTAATTGCTACACTCTTAATGCTACACTCTTAATGCTACACTTAATTGCTACACTCTTATTGCTACACTTAATTGCTACACTCTTAATGCTACACTCTTAATGCTACACTTAATTGCTACACTCTTATTGCTACACTTAATTGCTACACTCTTATTGCTACACTTAATTGCTACACTCTTATTGCTACACTTAATTGCTACACTCTTAATGCTACACTTAATTGCTACACTCTTAATGCTACACTCTTAATGCTACACTTAATTGCTACACTCTTATTGCTACACTTAATTGCTACATTCTTAATGCTACACTCTTAATGCTACACTTAATTGCTACACTCTTATTGCTACACTTAATTGCTACACTCTTAATGCTACACTCTTAATGCTACACTTAATTGCTACACTCTTATTGCTACACTTAATTGCTACACTCTTATTGCTACACTTAATTGCTACAATCTTAATGCTACACTTAATTGCTACACTTAATTGCTACACTTAATTGCTACACTCTTAATGCTACACTTAATTGCTACACTCTTAATGCTACACTTAATTGCTACACTCTTAATGCTACACTTAATTGCTACACTCTTATTGCTACACTTAATTGCTACACTTAATTGCTACACTCTTAATGCTACACTTAATTGCTACACTCTTAATGCTACACTTAATTGCTACACTCTTAATGCTACACTTAATTGCTACACTCTTAATGCTGCACTTTACCACTGCTGCTTCATGTTGTCTGTCACTGCTACTTCATGTTGTCTGCCACTGCTGCTTCATGTTGTCTACCACTGCTGCTTCATGTTGTCTGCCACTGCTGCTTCATGTTTTCTGTCACTGCTGCTTCATGTTGTCTGCCACTGCTGCTTCATGTTGTCTGTCACTGCTGCTTCATGTTGTCTGCCACTGCTGCTTCATGTTGTCTGTCACTGCTGCTTCATGTTGTCTGCCACTGCTGCTTCATGTTGTCTGTCACTGCTGCTTCATGTTGTCTGCCACTGCTGCTTCATGTTGTCTGTCACTGCTGCTTCATGTTGTCTGTCACTGCTGCTTCATGTTGTCTGTCACTGCTGCTTCATGTTGTCTGTCACTGCTGCTTCATGTTGTCTACCACTGCTGCTTCATGTTGTCTGCCACTGCTGCTTCATGTTGTCTGCCACTGCTGCTTCATGTTGTCTGTCACTGCTGCTTCATGTTGTCTGTCACTGCTGCTTCATGTTGTCTACCACTGCTGCTTCATGTTGTCTGTCACTGCTGCTTCATGTTGTCTGCCACTGCTGCTTCATGTTGTCTGCCACTGCTGCTTCATGTTGTCTGTCACTGCTGCTTCATGTTGTCTGCCACTGCTGCTTCATGTTGTCTGCCACTGCTGCTTCATGTTGTCTGTCACTGCTGCTTCATGTTGTCTGTCACTGCTGCTTCATGATGTCTGCCACTGATGCTTCATGTTGTCTGTCACTGCTGCTTCATGTTGTCTGTCACTGCTGCTTCATGTTGTCTGTCACTGCTGCTTCATGTTGTCTGCCACTGCTGCTTCATGTTGTCTGTCACTGCTGCTTCATGTTGTCTGTCACTGCTGCTTCATGTTGTCTACCACTGCTGCTTCATGTTGTCTGTCACTGCTGCTTCATGTTGTCTGCCACTGCTGCTTCATGTTGTCTGCCACTGCTGCTTCATGTTGTCTGCCACTGCTGCTTCATGTTGTCTGCCACTGCTGCTTCATGTTGTCTGCCACTGCTGCTTCATGTTGTCTGTCACTGCTGCTTCATGTTGTCTGTCACTGCTGCTTCATGTTGTCTGTCACTGCTGCTTCATGTTGTCTGTCACTGCTGCTTCATGTTGTCTGTCACTGCTGCTTCATGTTGTCTGTCACTGCTGCTTCATGTTGTCTGTCACTGCTGCTTCATGTTGTCTGTCACTGCTGCTTCATGTTGTCTGTCACTGCTGCTTCATGTTGTCTGTCACTGCTGCTTCATGTTTTCTGCCACTGCTGCTTCATGTTGTCTGCCACTGCTGCTTCATGTTGTCTGTCACTGCTGCTTCATGTTGTCTGCCACTGCTGCTTCATGATGTCTGCCACTGCTGCTTCATGTTGTCTACCACTGCTGCTTCATGTTGTCTGTCACTGCTGCTTCATGTTGTCTGCCACTGCTGCTTCATGTTGTGTGTCACTGCTGCTTCATGTTGTCTGTCACTGCTGCTTCATGTTGTCTGTCACTGCTGCTTCATGTTGTCTGTCACTGCTGCTTCATGTTGTCTGTCACTGCTGCTTCATGTTGTCTGTCACTGCTGCTTCATGTTGTCTACCACTGCTGCTTCATGTTGTCTGCCACTGCTGCTTCATGTTGTCTGCCACTGCTGCTTCATGTTGTCTGCCACTGCTGCTTCATGTTGTCTGTCACTGCTGCTTCATGTTGTCTGCCACTGCTGCTTCATGTTGTCTGCCACTGCTGCTTCATGTTGTCTGCCACTGCTGCTTCATGTTGTCTGCCACTGCTGCTTCATGATGTCTGCCACTGCTGCTTCATGTTGTCTACCACTGCTGCTTCATGTTGTCTGTCACTGCTGCTTCATGTTGTCTGCCACTGCTGCTTCATGTTGTCTGTCACTGCTGCTTCATGTTGTCTGTCACTGCTGCTTCATGTTGTCTGTCACTGCTGCTTCATGTTGTCTGTCACTGCTGCTTCATGTTGTCTGTCACTGCTGCTTCATGTTGTCTGTCACTGCTGCTTCATGTTGTCTACCACTGCTGCTTCATGTCTGTCACTGCTGCTTCATGTTGTCTGCCACTGCTGCTTCATGTTGTCTGCCACTGCTGCTTCATGTTGTCTGCCACTGCTGCTTCATGTTGTCTGCCACTGCTGCTTCATGTTGTCTGCCACTGCTGCTTCATGTTGTCTGTCACTGCTGCTTCATGTTGTCTGTCACTGCTGCTTCATGTTGTCTGTCACTGCTGCTTCATGTTGTCTGTCACTGCTGCTTCATGTTGTCTGTCACTGCTGCTTCATGATGTCTGTCACTGCTGCTTCATGTTGTCTGTCACTGCTGCTTCATGTTGTCTGTCACTGCTGCTTCATGTTGTCTGTCACTGCTGCTTCATGTTGTCTGTCACTGCTGCTTCATGTTGTCTGTCACTGCTGCTTCATGTTGTCTGTCACTGCTGCTTCATGTCTGTCACTGCTGCTTCATGTTTGTCACTGCTGCTTCATGTTGTCTGTCACTGCTGCTTCATGTTGTCTGTCACTGCTGCTTCATGTTGTCTGTCACTGCTGCTTCATGTTGTCTGTCACTGCTGCTTCATGTTGTCTGTCACTGCTGCTTCATGTCTGTCACTGCTGCTTCATGTTGTCTGTCACTGCTGCTTCATGTTGTCTGCCACTGCTGCTTCATGTCTGTCACTGCTGCTTCATGTTGTCTGTCACTGCTGCTTCATGTTGTCTGCCACTTCTGCTTCATGTTTTCTGCCACTGCTGCTTCATGTTGTCTGTCACTGCTGCTTCATGTTGTCTGCCACTGCTGCTTCATGATGTCTGCCACTGCTGCTTCATGTTGTCTACCACTGCTGCTTCATGTTGTCTGTCACTGCTGCTTCATGTTGTCTGCCACTGCTGCTTCATGTTGTCTGTCACTGCTGCTTCATGTTGTCTGTCACTGCTGCTTCATGTTGTCTGTCACTGCTGCTTCATGTCTGTCACTGCTGCTTCATGTTGTCTGTCACTGCTGCTTCATGTTGTCTGCCACTGCTGCTTCATGTTGTCTGTCACTGCTGCTTCATGTTGTCTGTCACTGCTGCTTCATGTTGTCTGTCACTGCTGCTTCATGTTGTCTGCCACTTCTGCTTCATGTTGTCTGTCACTGCTGCTTCATGTTGTCTGCCACTGCTGCTTCATGTTGTCTGTCACTGCTGCTTCATGATGTCTGCCACTGCTGCTTCATGTTGTCTACCACTGCTGCTTCATGTTGTCTGTCACTGCTGCTTCATGTTGTCTGCCACTGCTGCTTCATGTTGTCTGTCACTGCTGCTTCATGTTGTCTGTCACTGCTGCTTCATGTTGTCTGTCACTGGTGCTTCATGTTCTGTCACTGCTGCTTCATATTGTCTGTCACTGCTGCTTCATGTTGTCTGTCACTGCTGCTTCATGTTGTCTGTCACTGCTGCTTCATGTTGTCTGCCACTGCTGCTTCATGTTGTCTGTCACTGCTGCTTCATGTTGTCTGCCACTACTGCTTCATGATGTCTGTCACTGCTGCTTCATGTTGTCTGTCACTGCTGCTTCATGTTGTCTGTCACTGCTGCTTCATGTTGTCTGTCACTCCTGCTTCATGTTGTCTGCCACTGTTGCTTCATGTTGTCTGTCACTGCTGCTTCATGTTGTCTGTCACTGCTGCTTCATGTTGTCTGCCACTGCTGCTTCATGTTGTCTGCCACTGCTGCTTCATGTTGTTTGTCACTGCTGCTTCATGTTGTCTGCCACTGCTGCTTCATGATGTCTGCCACTGCTGCTTCATGTTGTCTACCACTGCTGCTTCATGTTGTCTGTCACTGCTGCTTCATGTTGTCTGTCACTGCTGCTTCATGTTGTCTGGCACTGCTGCTTCATGTTGTCTGCCACTGCTGCTTCATGTTGTCTGTCACTGCCGCTTCATGTTGTCTGTCACTGCTGCTTCATGATGTCTGCCACTGCTGCTTCATGTTGTCTGTCACTGCTGCTTCATGTTGTCTGCCACTTCTACCTCATGATGTCTGTCACTGCTGCTTCATGTTGTCTGTCACTGCTGCTTCATGTTGTCTGTCACTGCTGCTTCATGTCTGCCACTGCTGCTTCATGTTGTCTGTCACTGCTGCTTCATGTTGTCTGTCACTGCTGCTTCATGTTGTCTGTCACTGCTGCTTCATGTCTGCCACTGCTGCTTCATGTTGTCTGCCACTGCTGCTTCATGTTGTCTGTCACTGCTGCTTCATGTTGTCTGCCACTGCTGCTTCATGTTGTCTGCCACTGCTGCTTCATGTTGTCTGTCACTGCTGCTTCATGTTGTCTGTCACTGCTGCTTCATGATGTCTGCCACTGATGCTTCATGTTGTCTGTCACTGCTGCTTCATGTTGTCTGTCACTGCTGCTTCATGTTGTCTGTCACTGCTGCTTCATGTTGTCTGCCACTGCTGCTTCATGTTGTCTGTCACTGCTGCTTCATGTTGTCTGTCACTGCTGCTTCATGTTGTCTACCACTGCTGCTTCATGTTGTCTGTCACTGCTGCTTCATGTTGTCTGCCACTGCTGCTTCATGTTGTCTGCCACTGCTGCTTCATGTTTTCTGCCACTGCTGCTTCATGTTGTCTGCCACTGCTGCTTCATGTTGTCTGCCACTGCTGCTTCATGTTGTCTGTCACTGCTGCTTCATGTTGTCTGTCACTGCTGCTTCATGTTGTCTGTCACTGCTGCTTCATGTTGTCTGTCACTGCTGCTTCATGTCTGTCACTGCTGCTTCATGTTGTCTGTCACTGCTGCTTCATGTTGTCTGTCACTGCTGCTTCATGTTGTCTGTCACTGCTGCTTCATGTTGTCTGTCACTGCTGCTTCATGTTGTCTGTCACTGCTGCTTCATGTTTTCTGCCACTGCTGCTTCATGTTGTCTGCCACTGCTGCTTCATGTTGTCTGTCACTGCTGCTTCATGTTGTCTGCCACTGCTGCTTCATGATGTCTGCCACTGCTGCTTCATGTTGTCTACCACTGCTGCTTCATGTTGTCTGTCACTGCTGCTTCATGTTGTCTGCCACTGCTGCTTCATGTTGTCTGTCACTGCTGCTTCATGTTGTCTGTCACTGCTGCTTCATGTTGTCTGTCACTGCTGCTTCATGTTGTCTGTCACTGCTGCTTCATGTTGTCTGTCACTGCTGCTTCATGTTGTCTACCACTGCTGCTTCATGTTGTCTGCCACTGCTGCTTCATGTTGTCTGCCACTGCTGCTTCATGTTGTCTGCCACTGCTGCTTCATGTTGTCTGTCACTGCTGCTTCATGTTGTCTGCCACTGCTGCTTCATGTTGTCTGCCACTGCTGCTTAATGTTGTCTGCCACTGCTGCTTCATGTTGTCTGCCACTGCTGCTTCATGATGTCTGCCACTGCTGCTTCATGTTGTCTACCACTGCTGCTTCATGTTGTCTGTCACTGCTGCTTCATGTTGTCTGCCACTGCTGCTTCATGTTGTCTGTCACTGCTGCTTCATGTTGTCTGTCACTGCTGCTTCATGTTGTCTGCCACTGCTGCTTCATGTTGTCTGTCACTGCTGCTTCATGTTGTCTGTCACTGCTGCTTCATGTTGTCTGTCACTGCTGCTTCATGTTGTCTACCACTGCTGCTTCATGTCTGTCACTGCTGCTTCATGTTGTCTGCCACTGCTACTTCATGTTGTCTGCCACTGCTGCTTCATGTTGTCTGCCACTGCTGCTTCATGTTTTCTGCCACTGCTGCTTCATGTTGTCTGCCACTGCTGCTTCATGTTGTCTGTCACTGCTGCTTCATGTTGTCTGTCACTGCTGCTTCATGTTGTCTGTCACTGCTACTTCATGTTGTCTGTCACTGCTGCTTCATGTTGTCTGTCACTGCTGCTTCATGATGTCTGTCACTGCTGCTTCATGTTGTCTGTCACTGCTGCTTCATGTTGTCTGTCACTGCTGCTTCATGTTGTCTGTCACTGCTGCTTCATGTTGTCTGTCACTGCTGCTTCATGTTGTCTGTCACTGCTGCTTCATGTTGTCTGTCACTGCTGCTTCATGTCTGTCACTGCTGCTTCATGTTTGTCACTGCTGCTTCATGTTGTCTGTCACTGCTGCTTCATGTTGTCTGTCACTGCTGCTTCATGTTGTCTGTCACTGCTGCTTCATGTTGTCTGTCACTGCTGCTTCATGTTGTCTGTCACTGCTGCTTCATGTCTGTCACTGCTGCTTCATGTTGTCTGTCACTGCTGCTTCATGTTGTCTGCCACTGCTGCTTCATGTCTGTCACTGCTGCTTCATGTTGTCTGTCACTGCTGCTTCATGTTGTCTGCCACTTCTGCTTCATGTTGTCTGTCACTGCTGCTTCATGTCTGTCACTGCTGCTTCATGTTGTCTGTCACTGCTGCTTCATGTTGTCTGCCACTGCTGCTTCATGTTGTCTGTCACTGCTGCTTCATGTTGTCTGTCACTGCTGCTTCATGTTGTCTGTCACTGCTGCTTCATGTTGTCTGCCACTTCTGCTTCATGTTGTCTGTCACTGCTGCTTCATGTTGTCTGCCACTGCTGCTTCATGTTGTCTGTCACTGCTGCTTCATGATGTCTGCCACTGCTGCTTCATGTTGTCTACCACTGCTGCTTCATGTTGTCTGTCACTGCTGCTTCATGTTGTCTGCCACTGCTGCTTCATGTTGTCTGTCACTGCTGCTTCATGTTGTCTGTCACTGCTGCTTCATGTTGTCTGTCACTGCTGCTTCATGTTCTGTCACTGCTGCTTCATATTGTCTGTCACTGCTGCTTCATGTTGTCTGTCACTGCTGCTTCATGTTGTCTGTCACTGCTGCTTCATGTTGTCTGCCACTGCTGCTTCATGTTGTCTGTCACTGCTGCTTCATGTTGTCTGCCACTACTGCTTCATGATGTCTGTCACTGCTGCTTCATGTTGTCTGTCACTGCTGCTTCATGTTGTCTGTCACTGCTGCTTCATGTTGTCTGTCACTCCTGCTTCATGTTGTCTGCCACTGTTGCTTCATGTTGTCTGTCACTGCTGCTTCATGTTGTCTGTCACTGCTGCTTCATGTTGTCTGCCACTGCTGCTTCATGTTGTCTGCCACTGCTGCTTCATGTTGTTTGTCACTGCTGCTTCATGTTGTCTGCCACTGCTGCTTCATGATGTCTGCCACTGCTGCTTCATGTTGTCTACCACTGCTGCTTCATGTTGTCTGTCACTGCTGCTTCATGTTGTCTGTCACTGCTGCTTCATGTTGTCTGGCACTGCTGCTTCATGTTGTCTGCCACTGCTGCTTCATGTTGTCTGTCACTGCCGCTTCATGTTGTCTGTCACTGCTGCTTCATGATGTCTGCCACTGCTGCTTCATGTTGTCTGTCACTGCTGCTTCATGTTGTCTGCCACTTCTACCTCATGATGTCTGTCACTGCTGCTTCATGTTGTCTGTCACTGCTGCTTCATGTTGTCTGTCACTGCTGCTTCATGTCTGCCACTGCTGCTTCATGTTGTCTGTCACTGCTGCTTCATGTTGTCTGTCACTGCTGCTTCATGTTGTCTGTCACTGCTGCTTCATGTCTGCCACTGCTGCTTCATGTTGTCTGTCACTGCTGCTTCATGTTGTCTGTCACTGCTGCTTCATGTCTGCCACTGCTGCTTCATGTTGTCTGTCACTGCTGCTTCATGTTGTCTGCCACTGCTGCTTCATGTTGTCTGCCACTGCTGCTTCATGTTGTCTGTCACTGCTGCTTCATGTTGTCTGTCACTGCTGCTTCATGTTGTCTGTCACTGCTGCTTCAAGTTGTCTGCCACTGCTGCTTCATGTTGTCTGTCACTGCTGCTTCATGTTGTCTGTCACTGCGGCTTCATGTTGTCTGTCACTGCTGCTTCATGTTGTCTGTCACTGCTGCTTCATGTTGTCTGCCACTGCTGCTTCATGTTGTCTGTCACTGCTGCTTCATGTTGTCTGTCACTGCTGCTTCATGTTGTCTGTCACTGCTGCTTCATGTTGTCTGCCACTGCTGCTTCATGTTGTCTGCCACTGCTGCTTCATGTTGTCTACCACTGCTGCTTCATGATGTCTGCCACTCTTGCTTCATGTTGTCTGTCACTGCTGCTTCATGTTGTCTACCACTGCTGCTTCATGTTGTCTGCCACTGCTGCTTCATGATGTCTGCCACTGCTGCTTCATGTTGTCTGTCACTGCTGCTTCATGATGTCTGCCACTCTTGCTTCATGTTGTCTGTCACTGCTGCTTCATGTTGTCTGTCACTGCTGCTTCATGATGTCTGCCACTGCTGCTTCATGTTGTCTGTCACTGCTGCTTCATGTTGTCTGCCACTGCTGCTTCATGTTGTCTGTCACTGCTGCTTCATGATGTCTGCCACTCTTGCTTCATGTTGTCTGCCACTGCTGCTTCAAGTTGTCTACCACTGCTGCTTCATGATGTCTGCCACTGCTGCTTCATGTTGTCTGTCACTGCTGCTTCATGATGTCTGCCACTCTTGCTTCATGTTGTCTGTCACTGCTGCTTCAAGTTGTCTACCACTGCTGCTTCATGATGTCTGCCACTCTTGCTTCATGTTGTCTGTCACTGCTGCTTCATGTTGTCTGTCACTGCTGCTTCATGTTGTCTACCACTGCTGCTTCATGTTGTCTACCACTGCTGCTTCATGTTGTCTGTCACTGCTGCTTCATGTTGTCTGCCACTGCTGCTTCATGTTGTCTGCCACTGCTGCTTCATGTTGTCTGTCACTGCTGCTTCATGTTGTCTGCCACTGCTGCTTCATGTTGTCTACCACTGCTGCTTCATGTTGTCTGCCACTGCTGCTTCATGTTGTCTGCCACTGCTGCTTCATGATGTCTGCCACTGCTGCTTCATGTTGTCTGCCACTGCTGCTTCATGTTGTCTGTCACTGCTGCTTCATGTTGTCTGCCACTGCTGCTTCATGTTGTCTGTCACTGCTGCTTCATGTTGTCTGTCACTGCTGCTTCATGTTGTCTGCCACTGCTGCTTCATGTTGTCTGCCACTGCTGCTTCATGTTGTCTGCCTCTGCTGCTTCATGTTGTCTGTCACTGCTGCTTCATGTTGTCTGTCACTGCTGCTTCATGTTGTCTGTCACTGCTGCTTCATGTTGTCTACCACTGCTGCTTCATGTTGTCTGTCACTGCTGCTTCATGTTGTCTACCACTGCTGCTTCATGATGTCTGCCACTGCTGCTTCATGTTGTCTACCACTGCTGCTTCATGTTGTCTGTCACTGCTGCTTCATGTTGTCTGCCACTGCTGCTTCATGTTGTCTGTCACTGCTGCTTCATGTTGTCTGTCACTGCTGCTTCATGATGTCTACCACTGCTGCTTCATGTTTTCTGTCACTGCTGCTTCATGTTGTCTGCCACTGCTGCTTCATGTTGTCTGTCACTGCTGCTTCATGTTGTCTGTCACTGCTGCTTCATGTTGTCTGCCACTGCTACCTCTTGATGTCTGTCACTGCTGCTTCATGTTGTCTGCCACTGCTGCTTCATGTTGTCTGTCACTGCTGCTTCATGTTGTCTGCCACTGCTGCTTCATGTTGTCTGTCACTGCTGCTTCATGTTGTCTGCCACTGCTGCTTCATGTTGTCTGTCACTGCTGCTTCATGTTGTCTGTCACTGCTGCTTCATGTTGTCTGCCACTGCTGCTTCATGTTGTCTGTCACTGCTGCTTCATGTTGTCTGCCACTGCTGCTTCATGTTGTCTGTCACTGCTGCTTCATGTTGTCTGCCACTGCTACCTCATGTCTGTCACTGCTGCTTCATGTTGTCTGCCACTGCTGCTTCATGTTGTCTGCCACTGCTGCTTCATGTTGTCTGTCACTGCTGCTTCATGTTGTCTGCCACTGCTGTTTCATATTGTCTGTCACTGCTGCTTCATGTTGTCTGCCACTGCTGCTTCATGTTGTCTGTCACTGCTGCTTCATGTTGTCTGCCACTGCTGCTTCATGTTGTCTGTCACTGCTGCTTCATGATGTCTACCACTGCTGCTTCATGTTGTCTGTCACTGCTGCTTCATGATGTCTGTCACTGCTGCTTCATGTTGTCTGTCACTGCTGCTTCATGATGTCTGTCACTGCTGCTTCATGTTGTCTGTCACTGCTGCTTCATGATGTCTGTCACTGCTGCTTCATGATGTCTGTCACTGCTGCTTCATGTTGTCTGTCACTGCTGCTTCATGTCTGTCACTGCTGCTTCATGATGTCTGTCACTGCTGCTTCATGATGTCTGTCACTGCTGCTTCATGTTGTCTGTCACTGCTGCTTCATGTTGTCTGTCACTGCTGCTTCATGATGTCTGTCACTGCTGCTTCATGATGTCTGTCACTGCTGCTTCATGATGTCTGTCACTGCTGCTTCATGTCTGTCACTGCTGCTTCATGATGTCTGTCACTGCTGCTTCATGTTGTCTGTCACTGCTGCTTCATGATGTCTGTCACTGCTGCTTCATGATGTCTGTCACTGCTGCTTCATGATGTCTGTCACTGCTGCTTCATGTTGTCTGTCACTGCTGCTTCATGATGTCTGTCACTGCTGCTTCATGATGTCTGTCACTGCTGCTTCATGTTGTCTACCACTGCTGCTTCATGTTGTCTGTCACTGCTGCTTCATGATGTCTGCCACTGCTGCTTCATGATGTCTGCCACTGCTGCTTCATGATGTCTGCCACTGCTGCTTCATGTTGTCTGCCACTGCTGCTTCATGTTGTCTGCCACTGCTGCTTCATGTTGTCTGCCACTGCTGCTTCATGTTGTCTGCCACTGCTGCTTCATGTTGTCTGCCACTGCTGCTTCATGTTGTCTGCCACTGCTGCTTCATGTTGTCTGCCACTGCTGCTTCATGTTGTCTGCCACTGCTGCTTCATGTTGTCTGCCACTGCTGCTTCATGTTGTCTGTCACTGCTGCTGCATGATGTCTGTCACTGCTGCTTCATGATGTCTGTCACTGCTGCTTCATGTTGACTGCCACTGCTGCTTCATGTTGTCTGTCACTGCTGCTGCATGATGTCTGTCACTGCTGCTTCATGATGTCTGTCACTGCTGCTTCATGTTGTCTGTCACTGCTGCTTCATGTTGTCTGTCACTGCTGCTGCATGATGTCTGTCACTGCTGCTTCATGATGTCTGTCACTGCTGCTTCATGTTGTCTGTCACTGCTGCTTCATGTTGTCTGTCACTGCTGCTGCATGATGTCTGTCACTGCTGCTTCATGATGTCTGTCACTGCTGCTGCATGATGTCTGTCACTGCTGCTTCATGATGTCTGTCACTGCTGCTTCATGTTGTCTGTCACTGCTGCTTCATGATGTCTGTCACTGCTGCTTCATGTTGTCTGCCACTGCTGCTTCATGTTGTCTGTCACTGCTGCTGCATGATGTCTGTCACTGCTGCTTCATGATGTCTGTCACTGCTGCTTCATGTTGTCGGCCACTACTGCTTCATGATGTCTGCCACTGCTGCTTCATGATGTCGGCCACTGCTGCTTCATGTTGTCTGCCACTGCTGCTTCATGTTGTCTGTCACTGCTGCTTCATGTTGTCTGCCACTGCTGCTTCATGTTGTCGGCCACTACTGCTTCATGATGTCTGTCACTGCTGCTTCATGTTGTCGGCCACTACTGCTTCATGATGTCTGTCACTGCTGCTTCATGTTGTCTGCCACTGCTGCTTCATGTTGTCTGCCACTGCTGCTTCATGATGTCTGTCACTGCTGCTTCATGTTGTCTGCCACTGCTGCTTCATGTTGTCTGTCACTGCTGCTTCATGAAGTCTGCCACTGCTGCTTCATGTTGTCTGTCACTGCTGCTTCATGTCTGTCACTGCTGCTTCATGTTGTCTGTCACTGCTGTTTCATGTTGTCTGTCACTGCTGCTTCATGTTGTCTGTCACTGCTGCTTCATGAAGTCTGCCACTGCTGCTTCATGTTGTCTGTCACTGCTGCTTCATGTTGTCTGCCACTGCTGCTTCATGTTGTCTGTCACTGCTGCTTCATGTTGTCTGTCACTGCTGCTTCATGAAGTCTGCCACTGCTGCTTCATGTTGTCTACCACTGCTGCTTCATGTTGTCTGTCACTGCTGCTTCATGTTGTCTGTCACTGCTGCTTCATGTTGTCTGTCACTGCTACCTCATGTTGTCTGCCACTGCTGCTTCATGTTGTCTGCCACTGCTACCTCATGATGTCTGCCACTGCTGCTTCATGTTGTCTGTCACTGTTGCTTCATGTTGTCTGCCACTGCTACCTCATGATGTCTGCCACTGCTGCTTCATGTTGTCTGCCACTGCTACCTCATGATGTCTGCCACTGCTGCTTCATGTTGTCTGTCACTGTTGCTTCATGTTGTCTGCCACTGCTACCTCATGATGTCTGCCACTGCTGCTTCATGTTGTCTGCCACTGCTGCTTCATGTTGTCTGTCACTGCTACTTCATGTTGTCTGTCACTGCTGCTTCATGTTGTCTGTCATTGCTGCTTCATGTTGTCTGCCACTGTTGCTTCATGTTGTCTGCCACTGCTGCTTCATGTTGTCTGCCACTGCTGCTTCATGTTGTCTGCCACTGCTGCTTCATGTTGTCTGCCACTGCTGCTTCATGTTGTCTGCCACTGCTGCTTCATGTTGTCTGCCACTGCTACCTCATGATGTCTGCCACTGTTGCTTCATGTTGTCTGCCACTGCTACCTCATGATGTCTGCCACTGTTGCTTCATGTTGTCTGCCACTGTTGCTTCATGTTGTCTGCCACTGCTACCTCATGATGTCTGCCACTGTTGCTTCATGTTATCTGCCACTGCTACCTCATGATGTCTGCCACTGCTGCTTCATGTTGTCTGCCACTGCTGCTTCATGTTGTCTGTCACTGCTGCTTCATGTTGTCTGCCACTGCTGCTTCATGTTGTCTGCCACTGTTGCTTCATGATGTCTGTCACTGCTGCTTCATGTTTGCCACTGCTACCTCATGATGTCTGTCACTGCTGCTTCATGTTGTCTGCCACTGCTACCTCATGATGTCTGACACTGCTGCTTCATGTTGTCTGCCACTGTTGCTTCATGATGTCTGTCACTGCTGCTTCATGTTTGCCACTGCTACCTCATGATGTCTGTCACTGCTGCTTCATGTTGTCTGCCACTGCTACCTCATGATGTCTGACACTGCTGCTTCATGTTGTCTGCCACTGCTGCTTCATGTTGTCTGCCACTGCTACCTCATGATGTCTGCCACTGCTGCTTCATGTTGTCTGTCACTGCTAACTCATGATGTCTGCCCAGTACTGCTGCTTCATGTTGTCTGCCACTGCTGCTTCATGTTGTCTGTCACTGCTGCTTCATGTTGTCTGTCACTGCTGCTGCATGATGTCTGTCACTGCTGCTTCATGTTGTCTACCACTGCTGCTTCATGTTGTCTGCCACTGCTGCTTCATGTTGTCTGTCACTGCTGCTTCATGATGTCTGCCACTGCTGCTTCATGATGTCTGTCACTGCTGCTTCATGATGTCTGTCACTGCTGCTTCATGTTGTCTGTCACTGCTGCTGCATGTTGTCTGCCACTGCTGCTTCATGTTGTCTGCCACTGCTGCTTCATGTTGTCTGTCACTGCTAACTCATGATGTCTGCCACTGCTGCTTCATGTTATCTGCCACTGCTGCTTCATGTTGTCTGTCACTGCTGCTTCATGATGTCTGCCACTGCTGCTTCATGATGTCGGCCACTGCTGCTTCATGATGTCTGCCACTGCTGCTTCATGTTGTCTGTCACTACTGCTTCATGATGTCTGCCACTGCTGCTTCATGATGTCTGCCACTGCTGCTTCATGTTGTCGGCCACTGCTGCTTCATGATGTCTGCCACTGCTGCTTCATGTTGTCTGTCACTACTGCTTCATGATGTCTGCCACTGCTGCTTCATGATGTCTGCCGCTGCTGCTTCATGTTGTCTGCCACTGCTGCTTCATGATGTCTGTCACTGCTGCTTCATGTTGTCTGCCACTGCTGCTTCATGATGTCTGCCACTGCTGCTTCATGATGTCTGTCACTGCTGCTTCATGATGTCTGTCACTGCTGCTTCATGTTGTCTGTCACTGCTGCTGCATGTTGTCTGCCACTGCTGCTTCATGTTGTCTGCCACTGCTGCTTCATGTTGTCTGTCACTGCTAACTCATGATGTCTGCCACTGCTGCTTCATGTTATCTGCCACTGCTGCTTCATGTTGTCTGTCACTGCTGCTTCATGTTGTCTGTCATTGCTGCTTCATGTTGTCTGTCATTGCTGCTTCATGTTGTCTGTCACTGCTGCTTCATGTTGTCTGTCACTGTTGCTTCATGTTGTCTGCCACTGCTGCTTCATGTTGTCTGTCATTGCTGCTTCATGTTGTCTGTCACTGCTGCTTCATGTTGTCTGCCACTGTTGCTTCATGTTGTCTGCCACTGCTACCTCATGATGTCTGCCACTGCTGCTTCATGTTGTCGGCCACTGCTGCTTCATGATGTCTGCCACTGCTGCTTCATGTTGTCTGTCACTACTGCTTCATGATGTCTGCCACTGCTGCTTCATGATGTCTGCCACTGCTGCTTCATGTTGTCTGCCACTGCTGCTTCATGATGTCTGTCACTGCTGCTTCATGTTGTCTGCCACTGCTGCTTCATGTTGTCTGTCACTGCTGCTTCATGAAGTCTGCCACTGCTGCTTCATGTTGTCTGTCACTGCTGCTTCATGTTGTCTGTCACTGCTGCTTCATGTTGTCTGTCACTGCTGCTTCATGTTGTCTGTCACTGCTGCTTCATGTTGTCTGTCACTGCTGCTTCATGAAGTCTGCCACTGCTGCTTCATGTTGTCTGTCACTGCTGCTTCATGTTGTCTGCCACTGCTGCTTCATGTTGTCTGTCACTGCTGCTTCATGTTGTCTGTCACTGCTGCTTCATGAAGTCTGCCACTGCTGCTTCATGTTGTCTACCACTGCTGCTTCATGTTGTCTGTCACTGCTGCTTCATGTTGTCTGTCACTGCTGCTTCATGTTGTCTGTCACTGCTACCTCATGTTGTCTGCCACTGCTGCTTCATGTTGTCTGCCACTGCTACCTCATGATGTCTGCCACTGCTGCTTCATGTTGTCTGTCACTGTTGCTTCATGTTGTCTGCCACTGCTACCTCATGATGTCTGCCACTGCTGCTTCATGTTGTCTGCCACTGCTGCTTCATGTTGTCTGTCACTGCTACTTCATGTTGTCTGTCATTGCTGCTTCATGTTGTCTGTCATTGCTGCTTCATGTTGTCTGTCACTGCTGCTTCATGTTGTCTGTCACTGCTGCTTCATGTTGTCTGCCACTGTTGCTTCATGTTGTCTGCCACTGTTGCTTCATGTTGTCTGCCACTGCTACCTCATGATGTCTGCCACTGCTGCTTCATGTTGTCTGCCACTGCTGCTTCATGTTGTCTGTCACTGCTGCTTCATGATGTCTGTCACTGCTGCTTCATGTTATCTGCCACTGCTGCTTCATGTTGTCTGCCACTGCTGCTTCATGTTGTCTGTCACTGGTGCTTCATGTTGTCTGCCACTACTGCTTCTTGTTGTCTGTCACTGCTGCTTCATGTTGTCTGTCACTGCTGCTTCATGTTGTCTGCCACTGCTGCTTCATGTTGTCTGTCACTGCTGCTTCATGTTGTCTGCCACTGCTGCTTCATGTTGTCTGTCACTGCTGCTTCATGAAGTCTGCCACTGCTGCTTCATGTTGTCTGTCACTGCTGCTTCATGTTGTCTGTCACTGCTACCTCATGATGTCTCTCACTGCTGCTTCATGTTTTCTGCCACTGCTGCTTCATGTTGTCTGTCACTGCTGCTTCATGTTGTCTGCCACTGCTGCTTCATGTTGTCTGTCACTGCTGCTTCATGTTGTCTGCCACTGCTACCTCATGTCTGTCACTGCTGATTCATGTTGTCTGCCACTGCTGCTTCATGTTGTCTGCCACTGCTGCTTCATATTGTCTGTCACTGCTGCTTCATGTTGTCTGCCACTGCTGCTTCATATTGTCTGTCACTGCTGCTTCATGTTGTCTGCCACTGCTGCTTCATGTTGTCTGTTACTGCTGCTTCATGTTGTCTGCCACTGCTACCTCATGATGTCTGTCACTGCTGCTTCATGTTGTCAGCCACTGCTGCTTCATGTGGTCTGCCACTGCTGCTTCATGTTGTCTGTCACTGCTGCTTCATGTTGTCTGCCACTGCTGCTTCATGTTGTCTGCCACTGCTACCTCATGATGTCTGTCACTGCTGCTTCATGTTGTCTGCCACTGCTGCTTCATGTTGTCTGTCACTGCTGCTTCATGATGTCTTTCACTGCTGCTTCATGATGTGTGTCACTGCTGCTTCATGTTGTCTGTCACTGCTGCTGCATGATGTCTGCCACTGCTGCTTCATGATGTCTGTCACTGCTGCTTCATGATGTCTGCCACTGCTGCTTCATGATGTCTGCCACTGCTGCTTCATGATGTCTGCCACTGCTGCTTCATGATGTCTACCACTGCTGCTTCATGTTGTCTGCCACTGCTGCTTAATGTTGTCTGCCACTGCTGCTTCATGATGTCTGTCACTGCTGCTTCATGTTGTCTGTCACTGCTGCTTCATGTTGTCTGCCACTGCTGCTTCATGTTGTCTGTCACTGCTGCTTCATGTTGTCTGTCACTGCTGCTTCATGTTGTCTGCCACTGCTGCTTCATGTTGTCGGCCACTGCTGCTTCATGTTGTCTGTCACTGCTGCTTCATGTTTGTCACTGCTGCTTCATGTTGTCTGTCACTGCTGCTTCATGATGTCTGCCACTGCTGCTTCATGTTGTCTGCCACTGCTGCTTCATGTTGTCTGTCACTGCTGCTTCATGTTGTCTGCCACTGCTGCTTCATGTTGTCGGCCACTACTGCTTCATGATGTCTGTCACTGCTGCTTCATGTTGTCTGCCACTGCTGCTTCATGTTGTCTGCCACTGCTGCTTCATGTTGTCTGCCACTGCTGCTTCATGTTGTCTGTCACTGCTGCTTCATGTTGTCTGCCACTGCTGCTTCATGTTGTCTGTCACTGCTGCTTCATGAAGTCTGCCACTGCTGCTTCATGTTGTCTGTCACTGCTGCTTCATGTTGTCTGTCACTGCTGATTCATGTTGTCTGTCACTGCTGCTTCATGTTGTCTGTCACTGCTGCTTCATGTTGTCTGTCACTGCTGCTTCATGAAGTCTGCCACTGCTGCTTCATGTTGTCTGTCACTGCTGCTTCATGTTGTCTGCCACTGCTGCTTCATGTTGTCTGTCACTGCTGCTTCATGTTGTCTGTCACTGCTGCTTCATGAAGTCTGCCACTGCTGCTTCGTTGTCTACCACTGCTGCTTCATGTTGTCTGTCACTGCTGCTTCATGTTGTCTGTCACTGCTGCTTCATGTTGTCTGTCACTGCTGCTTCATGTTGTCTGCCACTGCTGCTTCATGTTGTCTGCCACTGCTACATCATGATGTCTGCCACTGCTGCTTCATGTTGTCTGTCACTGTTGCTTCATGTTGTCTGTCACTGTTGCTTCATGTTGTCTGCCACTGCTACCTCATGATGTCTGCCACTGCTGCTTCATGTTGTCTGCCACTGCTGCTTCATGTTGTCTGTCACTGCTACTTCATGTTGTCTGTCACTGCTGCTTCATGTTGTCTGTCATTGCTGCTTCATGTTGTCTGTCACTGCTGCTTCATGTTGTCTGTCATTGCTGCTTCATGTTGTCTGTCATTGCTGCTTCATGTTGTCTGTCACTGCTGCTTCATGTTGTCTGTCACTGTTGCTTCATGTTGTCTGCCACTGCTGCTTCATGTTGTCTGTCATTGCTGCTTCATGTTGTCTGTCACTGCTGCTTCATGTTGTCTGCCACTGTTGCTTCATGTTGTCTGCCACTGCTACCTCATGATGTCTGCCACTGCTGCGTCATGTTGTCTGCCACTGCTGCTTCATGTTGTCTGCCACTGCTGCTTCATGTTGTCTGTCACTACTGCTTCATGTTGTCTGCCACTGCTGCTTCATGTTGTCTGCCACTGTTGCTTCATGATGTCTGTCACTGCTGCTTCATGTTTGCCACTGCTACCTCATGATGTCTGTCACTGCTGCTTCATGTTGTCTGTCACTGCTACCTCATGATGTCTGACACTGCTGCTTCATGTTGTCTGCCACTGCTGCTTCATGTTGTCTGCCACTGCTACCTCATGATGTCTGCCACTGCTGCTTCATGTTGTCTGCCACTGCTGCTTCATGTTGTCTGTCACTGCTAACTCATGATGTCTGCCACTGCTGCTTCATGTTGTCTGTCACTGCTGCTTCATGTTATCTGCCACTGCTGCTTCATGTTGTCTGCCACTGTTGCTTCATGTTGTTTGTCACTTGTGCTTCATGTTGTCTGCCACTGCTGCTTCATGTTGTCTTTCACTGTTGCTTCATGTTGTCTGCCACTGCTGCTTCATGATGTCTGTCACTGCTGCTTCATGTTGTCTGCCACTGCTGCTTCATGTTGTCTGCCACTGCTGCTTCATGTTGTCTGCCACTGCTGCTTCATGTTGTCTGTCACTGCTGCTTCATGTTGTCTGCCACTGCTGCTTCATGTTGTCTGCCACTGCTGCTTCATGTTGTCTGTCACTGCTGCTTCATGTTGTCTGCCACTGCTGCTTCATGTTGTCTGCCACTGCTGCTTCATGTTGTCTTTCACTGCTGCTTCATGTTTGCCACTGCTACCTCATGATGTCTGCCACTGTTGCTTCATGTTGTCTGCCACTGCTACTTCAGGATGTCTGCCACTGTTGCTTCATGTCTGCCACTGCTGCTTCATGTTGTCTTTCACTGCTGCTTCATGTTTGCCACTGCTGCTTCATGTTGTCTGCCACTGCTGCTTCATGTTTGCCACTGCTACCTCATGATGTCTGCCACTGTTGCTTCATGTTGTCTGCCACTGCTACCTCAGGATGTCTGCCACTGTTGCTTCATGTTGTCTGCCACTGCTGCTTCATGTTGTCTGCCACTGCAGCTTCATGTTGTCTGCCACTGCTGCTTCATGTTGTCTGCCACTGCTACCTCATGATGTCTGCCACTGCTGCTTCATGTTGTCTGCCACTGCTGCTTCATGTTGTCTGCCACTGCTGCTTCATGCTGTCTGTCACTACTGCTTCATGTTGTCTGCCACTGCTGCTTCATGTTGTCTGCCACTGTTGCTTCATGATGTCTGTCACTGCTGCTTCATGTTTGCCACTGCTACCTCATGATGTCTGTCACTGCTGCTTCATGTTGTCTGCCACTGCTACCTCATGATGTCTGACACTGCTGCTTCATGTTGTCTGCCACTGCTGCTTCATGTTGTCTGCCACTGCTACCTCATGATGTCTGCCACTGCTGCTTCATGTTGTCTGCCACTGCTGCTTCATGTTGTCTGTCACTGCTAACTCATGATGTCTGCCACTGCTGCTTCATGTTGTCTGTCACTGCTGCTTCATGTTATCTGCCACTGCTGCTTCATGTTGTCTGCCACTGTTGCTTCATGTTGTTTGTCACTGCTGCTTCATGTTGTCTGCCACTGCTGCTTCATGTTGTCTTTCACTGCTGCTTCATGTTGTCTGCCACTGCTGCTTCATGTTGTCTGCCACTGCTGCTTCATGTTGTCTGCCACTGCTGCTTCATGTTGTCTGCCACTGCTGCTTCATGTTGTCTGCCACTGCTGCTTCATGTTGTCTGTCACTGCTGCTTGTTTTTGTCTGCCACTGCTGCTTCATGTTGTCTGCCACTGCTGCTTCATGTTGTCTGCCACTGCTGCTTCATGTTGTCTGCCACTGCTGCTTCATGTTGTCTGCCACTGCTGCTTCATGTTGTCTTTCACTGCTGCTTCATGTTTGCCACTGCTACCTCATGATGTCTGCCACTGTTGCTTCATGTTGTCTGCCACTGCTACTTCAGGATGTCTGCCACTGTTGCTTCATGTCTGCCACTGCTGCTTCATGTTGTCTTTCACTGCTGCTTCATGTTTGCCACTGCTGCTTCATGTTGTCTGCCACTGCTGCTTCATGTTTGCCACTGCTACCTCATGATGTCTGCCACTGTTGCTTCATGTTGTCTGCCACTGCTACCTCAGGATGTCTGCCACTGTTGCTTCATGTTGTCTGCCACTGCTGCTTCATGTTGTCTGCCACTGCTGCTTCATGTTGTCTGCCACTGCTGCTTCATGTTGTCTGCCACTGCTGCTTCATGTTGTCTGCCACTGTTGCTTCATGTTGTCTGCCACTGCTACCTCATGATGTCTACCACTGATGTCGCCAAAGAATCAAACATTTCTGCTATTTTGAGCTCAATTTCAATGTACTTTTCATCGTGAAACCAATTAAAATCATATTTATTTTTGTAGTATATCTTCCATTCTATCGCATGTGACCAAATAAAACGAGAATACAACCATAAAAACCTTTCGAAATTATACCGCTAAGGGGAGGCTAATGGCCGAGAAGTGAACTCTGTTATTTATGGTCCAATTTCTTTCATTTGTGGTATACATTAAGAAGCATGTTTTCATCATACATTGCCCAAGTTTCAGTAAGATAGTCCAACAAACAACTGAGATACAATTCCTTAGATCAAGAGCAAGAGCCAATCACCAGTGTCAGTTAACCTCCCTTGGAGCCTCAGCGCTGTATAGCCCTTGTGGCTTAGCGCTTCTTTTTTATTATAATAATAATAATCCCTTGAGGCCCGCTCGCATCTAAAAATTTTGCTCGCATCTGGAAGCAAAAAATCGACCGAGCAGCTGCTTGTATTTGGAAAAACTTGCACATGGATGCACTCATAAGTAGAAGTTCCACTGTATTTGTGATTAAATTTTATAGAGAAATTCAGTTTTTAGACTTACGTTATCTTAGCCAGGCACAAATACTTATTATACTTACTTGTTATATTTTATACATTCACTATGAAATTATTATTATACAATTTTTTTTCTGTTATACAATTTTTTTTCTCTATGTTTTTTCCTAGAACTTCTACGCCAAAGATATGAATAAACATAGGCTAGACATTATAATTATGATGGTGTGCATGATGTTACTAAAGTGTCCTGGAGGATGTATGCCCATAAGAGAATTAATATTTGAAGTGTTCTTTAAGATCCAGGGTAAATTAACTAAAAAGTAAAAAACAAGTGAAGAAGCCTTTCTTGGCCATAATAAGCGGCCCTCTCCTAATAGGGTTAATTTTTACAAAAAGACGCACTGAATCAATTTCTTTCTTGAAGTTAGACGGTTTTGATTTCTTCCTTTTATAGATTACACTATTTTAACTTAAATGGCTAGTTGGTCGGTTGGTCGGCCCATTAGTAAATTATTATATAAAAAATATATGTAGATAGATACTGAAAGCGTGACAACAAAGATATAAATAAATACACACTGGCAATTATTATATAATGTAGATGGAATATATTATAAACTGAAAATTATAGTCAAAGTTATTCTTAGTCAATAAAATTGAGAAAAATAAAATTAGAAGTCTTCTTTGAAACCCAACACATTTTTTTTTCGAAAACTGCTGCTTATCGCTCATTTTAGTTCATTTCTTATTTGTAATTAAATTTAATTTCCATGCTGAGGGCTCCTCAAACCTAAAGTGCCACAGGCTCCCCAAGGTCTAAATCCAGCCCTGACTTACACTATCCTGAGCTTGATGAATTATCTAGTTGCATTTAAATGCCACTTAAGAATTTCATCACTTGATCTATATGTTCACAGGCAGTGAAGTCAACGAAGGCATGGCTTCTTACAGGAGGAATGTACGTGGGTATAATGAGGAGTGTGGGGGAGGCTGTCAACCAGGGCCAGTTTATTGTCAAGGTAAGTAAATTAGTTAATAAGTTAGTGAGGTCATTTGTAAGTAAGTTAGTAAGTTTATTTAGGTACAGGTAGACATAAGTACATACAATTATAATACATAGTACGTAACATGTGTAAATTACCCACCAGGATAACCCAGAAAAGTCAAAGTGACTTATTTCCACTGGGGTATAGTAATATTCTTGTTCACCTCCTGGTTTGTTGTGTTTTGGGCAGACCCAATAAACATTTCCCTCTTTTAATATCAGTACTGGTAAAATGGGGACTGTCTGCACAAGAGCTATGGCTCCATTCTTTGCAGGTATAACATGTTACCATACCTGTATCCCACTTGGAACCATTCTTTTTTTTTTTTAACAAGTTGGCTGTCTCCCACCAAGGCAGGGTGACCCAAAAAGAAAGAAAATCTCCAAAAAAGAAAATACTTTCTTCATTATTCACCACTTTCACCTCGCTCATACATAATCACTGTAAAAAAATATTTTGGCAGTTACTGCCACAACCTGGATGGTTCATTTCATCTAAATTTTGCAGAGGTGCCCAGAACACAACAGTTTAGAAGCATATACGTATAAAGATACACAACATATACTTCCAAACTGCCAATATCCCGAACCCCCTCCTTTAAAATACAGGCATTGTACTTCCCATTTCCAGTACTCAAGTCTGGCTATATAAAAATAACTAGTTTCCCTGAATCCCTTCACTAAATATTACCCTGCTCACACTCCAACAGCTCGTCAGGTCCCAAATACCATTTGTCTCCATTCACTCCTATCTAACATGCTCATGCATGCTTGCTGGAAGTCCAAGCCCTTCTCCCACAAAACCTCCTTTACCCCCTCCCTCCAACCTTTTCGAGTACGATCCCTACCCCGCCTTCCTTTCCCTACAGATTTATATGCTCTCCATTCTTAGTCTCTTACAGTCTTTATGTATTTTTGGGTCTTTTTGCCTCGGTGGGAGATAGCTGGTTTTTATTTTTTTTCCATATTTGTGTCTGTAGTTATGTCTTCATGTTTAAGTTTTCTTGGACATATATTACATATACATGCACACATATATGTATACACACCCATCTGAATATTCTTCTGTTTTCTTAATAGTTCTTGTTCTTGTTTATTTCCTCTTATCTCCATGGGGAAGTGAAACAGAATTCTTCCTCCGTAAGCCATGAGTGTTGTAAGAGGCAGCTAAAATGCCAGGAGCAATGGGCTAGTAACCCATTCTGTATACATTACTAAAAGTAATTAGATAATTGTAGTATCGGTGTCCCTCTGGCAAAACAGTGATGGAGTGAATGATGGTGAAAGTGTTCCTTCTTTTTTGGGGGGCCACCCTGCCAGTGTGTGTTTTATCAAGATATATCAGACATATAGATTGACATCTATAAACTACTTTATAGAAAGCCCCTTCTTATGCAAGGCATTTTGTACAACTATAAACTACTTTATAGAAAGCCCCTTCTTATGCAAGGCATTTTGTACAACTTTAAAAACCAAATTAAGATTACTAGTACAGTGGACCCCCGCTTAACGTTCACCTCCAAATGCGACCAATTATGTAAGTGTATTTATGTAAGTGCGTTTGTACGTGTATGTTTGGGGGTCTGAAATGGACTAATCTACTTCTCAATATTCCTTATGGGAACAAATTCGGTCAGTACTGGTACCTGAACATACTTCTGGAATGAAAAAAGATCGTTAATCGGGGGTCCACTGTATTTGATTTTTTTGTCTCCCCAGTGGCATGGTTTCATGCATGGAAGGAGCATGCATCATTGCATAACCACCTTTCTCACCCTGCACACTGGCAGCTCATACACTACCTTCCTTGACCTTAAATCTGCTTTTGATGTAGGCAACCGACATAATCATTAATAAACTTGCCAGAATGGATGTTGTTGGATGGCATCTCTGCTGGATTAAAGGCTACCTGTCCAACAGAAAGTTTTCTGTGTTGTTCCAGGGACATAGAAGTGTAACTAAAAATTTGAATTAGGAACCCCACAGGGAGGTGTGCTCAGTCCCACTCTATTCAATATTCCAATTAATGCTTTATTTAATGCTATGGCTAGCCAGCCCCATTATTTTATGATTAGTTTTGCTGATGATATAATGATTCACACCACTGGATTCTCCAACACACAAAACATCCTTAACCATGTACTAGCCTCATGTCAGGACCTGGGGTTTATAATCTCTACTGATAAAACAAAGATAATCAATAGGCGTCCTTCTCGACAGAGAGGCACAGTTCGCCATATCCAATTGCATGATGGGTCTCTTCTAGAATATGTAACCAGATACAGGTATCTAGGCTTTAAGGTCCCACTACTTGGACCTGTTGTAATGAGACTTTGTTGCCAATACAAAGAAAGGCTGAGAGCACTTAGAGTTGTGGTAGGTTTTCATCCAAGGTATGGTGCTAATGTTAAAATTGTGAAAATGATGTATCTTACTTATATTAGATCATTAGTTGATTATGCTGTGCCACTACTAGCTCTGGTGTCTGACTGGAAGCTTGGAGGGCTGGAAAAACTGCAGACTGAAGCAATGAGGATCATCCTAGGATGCCCTCGTACTGCCAAAATTTTAAATATGCGGAAAGAACTTGGTATTCCAAGCATCAGAGATTGTGCTACTGAAAAAAATATTATCATTGGGGTCAATATGCTTAGGCTAGTGCATTCAAACCCCTGCACAGAAGCCCTCCAAACTTTCCTCAGCACTGGTGAACACCCAGATGAATTGAAAAAAACTGGAATCGACCTCCGCATGAGCCAGCTACATGATCTATGTCAATTAAGGCAACAGTGGCACTTCTCCTCCTCCATGGGATATTACCCCATTCCAAACTACCATTCCTGGGTGGGTGCCGGGCACCCACCCTTCAATACCTTTCATCACCAAAGAATCGAACACTTGCGCTACTTTGAGCTCAATTTCAAGGTACTTGTCATTGTGAAAGCAATCAAAATCATATACAGTGGACCCTCAACTAGCGATATTAATCTGTTCCTGAGAGCTCATCGTTAATCGAAATAATCGTTAGTTAAGTTAATTTTCCCCATAAGAAATAATGGAAATCAAATTAATCCATGCAAGACACCCCAAAGTATTAAAAAAAAAAAAAATTTTTACCACATGAAATATTAATTTTAATACACACAAACTGAAGAAGACATGCACAGTTACATGACACTTACCTTTATTGAAGATCTGGTGATGATTGATGGGATGGGAGGAGGGGAGAGTGTTGATCTTCTTAGTGTTTAGAAGGGGAATCCCCTTCCATTAGCACTTGAGGTAGCAAGTCTTTTTCTGGGGTTACTTCCCTTGTTCTTTTAATGCCACTAGGACCAGCTTCAGAGTCACTGGACTTCTGTCGCACAACATATCTGTCCATAGATACCTGTACCTCTCGTTCCTTTATGACTTTCCTAAAGTGGTTCACAACATTCAGTGTACAGGTTGCCAACACGGCTTGCAGTAGCTGTGTCAGGGTGATTTTCATCAAAAAAGGTTTGCACTTCAAGCCACTGCACACATTTCCTTAATCTTAGAAGTAGACAACTTCAATTTCTCTATCCCTTCCTCCAAAGCAGTTTCCTCAGGTCTGCCCTCTTGCTGTTCAAGATGATCTAGCAGCTCATCAGTGGTTAGTTCATCATTGTCCTCCTCCACCAGCTCTTCCACATCCTCCCCACTAACCTCCAACCCCAAGGACTTCCCCAATGCCACAATGGATTCCTCAACTGGCATAGGATTCTCAGGGTTAGCCTCAAACCCTTCAAAATCCCTTTTGTCTGCACATTCTGGCCACAGTTTCTTCCAAGCAGAGTTCAAGGTCCTCTTAGTCACTTCCTCCCAAGCCTTACCTATAATGTTTACACAATTGAGGATGGTAAAATGATCTTTCCAAAACTCTCTTAGAGTCAGTTGAGTTTCTGAGGTCACTACAAAGCACCTTTCAAACATAGCTTTTGTGTACAGTTTCTTGAAGTTGGAAATGACCTGCTGGTCCATGGGCTGCAGGAGAGGAGTGGTGTTAGGAGGCAAAAACTTCACCTTAATGAAGCTCATGTCCCTAGAAAGTCGCTCTGCCAAGTCTGAAGGATGACCAGGAGCATTGTCTAATACCAGGAGGCACTTAAGGTCTAATTTATTTTCAATTAGGTAATTTTTCACAGTGGGGGCAAATGCATGGTGTAACCAGTCCCTAGTGACCCATGCCTTACTGTCTGCCCTCCACAGCACACACAAATTAGCCTTGAGGACATTGTTTTTCCTGAACACTCTGGGAGTTTCAGAGTGATACACCAATAAAGGCTTCACTTTGAAATCACCACTAGCATTGGCACACATCAACAGAGTAAGCCTGTCTTTCATAGGCTTATGTCCTGGGAGTGCCTTTTCCTCCTGAGTAATGTATGTCCTGCTTGGCATTTTCTTCCAAAACAGGCCTGTTTCGTCACAATTAAACACTTGTTCTGGTTTCAGTCCTTCACTGTCTATGTACTCCTTGAATTCCTGCACATATTTTTCAGCCGCTTTGTGGTCCGACCTGGCAGCCTCACCATGCCTTATCACACTATGAATGCCACTACGCTTCTTAAATCTTTCAAACCAACCTTTGCTGGCCTTAAATTCACTCACATCACTAGTTGCTGGCATTTTTTTAATTAAATTCTCATGCAACTTCCTAGCCTTTTCACATATGATCGCTTGAGAGCTGCTATCTCCTGCTATCTGTTTCTCATTTATCCACACCAATAAGAGTCTCTTAACATCTTCTACCGCTTGCGATCTCAGTTTCGAAAACATAGTTGCACCTTTGGCAAGAACAGCTTCCTTGATTGCCGTTTTCTTGCCCACAATAGTAGTGATGGTTGATTGGGGTTTATTATACAACCTGACCAGCTCAGAGACACTGTCTCCACTTTCATACTTAGCAATGATCTCTTTCTTCATCTCCATAGTAATTCTCACCCGTTTTGCTTTAGGGTTTCCACTAGAAGCTTTCTTGGGGCCCATTGTGACTTATTTTGCAGGTGCAATCACTACAAAGGCTGTGATAATGTGAAATGTTCCAGTTGTATGTTTGGAAGCGACCGCGGTGGCTGGCTTGTAAACACTGGCACCCACGGGACAAGTGAGGCGCACTCAGACCAAAGTGGACGCGTCTCGTACGGAACGAATAGCGCTGGTCGGGTTTTTAAGTACTGGTCGAGGCAAAATTTTTGCGTTAAAATGTATCGCTAGTCAGATTTATTGTTAATCGATGCCATCGCTGGTTGAGGGTCCACTGTATATTCCTGTAATATATCTTCCAATCTATCAATTGAGATCAAGAAAATTAGAACACAACCATAAAAACCATACGAAAATATACCACTGAGGGCGGCTAATGGCTGAGAAATGAACTTCGCTATTTATGGTCTGATTTCTTTCAATTTTGGTGTACATTAAGAAGCATCTTTCCATCATACATTGGCCAAGTTTCAGTAAGATAGTCCAACAAACAACTGAGATCCAATTCCCTAGATCAAGAGCAAGAGTCCCTCACCAGCATCAAGGACCCTTCCTTGAGGCCCGTTCACATCTGGAAATTTCACTTGTGTATGGAAGCAAAAAATTGACCCAGTGACTGCTCGTATCTGGAAAAACTCGCATGTGGATGCACTCATAAGTAGAGGTTCCACTGTATTTGGAAGAGTCGCTTCAAACTAATTAGAAGTCTGCAGACACAGCTGTGAATATGTATGGCATCCCATATAAAGACAGTGATTGAATGAATGATGGTGAATGTTTTCTCCTTTGCCTGAAATTTTCTTCATGCAAGTTTATTTCAGTATGATACATCATTTATACAGTAATGGGTGACACTTGAGAGCAAGTTGAAAAACCATAGTTATATAAGTGCTGAACCCACCAGGGTCATAAAGTGCTGATAGTTATGTAGAACATTTTGGGCAAGCTAAAATGACATGTCAATATACATGATTATAAGAAAAAATTAGTTGGATTATAGTCTAGTAGTGAAAGTCCATGCGATTATGTAATGTCATCCAATTTCGTACACACGATGTATCGTGTGGAAATAAATATGATTGATAGACTGAAGACAAGCATTAAGTCCAGGTTAGAAACATCAATAAATAAATTTTATTTTCAAAATGTATGTAATTGTTATAAAATTAAGTGACATTTATTTTAAGCATTTTCAAAAGTGGTGACGGTCTGACAGACACACTGGCTGACTGATGTTGTAGTAGCCAGGCTTAGGCTTGGTTGCAAGTATTGCTGGCAGTCTGACAGACACACAGATGGTGATCAAACTAAATGTAAAGTATGTGTCCAGGCCTATGATCAGTTATTTGAATACTATGTGCTTAACCCTTAAACGGTCCAAATAGATCGACGTTCAAATCCGTAGTGCTCTAAAAGTAGATCTATGTTTTTTTTACATATTTTCAAATATAACAAAAAAAAAAAAAGATGTACATTTTTTTACATACTTCAGATGATGAATAAATGTATATATACATTTGGACCATTTAAGGGTTAATTATCTACTTGTTGAGGAATACAGTAGCGCCCCACTTATACGGCGGGTTAGGTTCCAGGCTGTCGCCGGAAAGCAGATATCGCCGGAAGGCAGAACGCCATTTTTTTCCATTTATAAATGCATATAAATGCCAGACAACAAGTTTACACTAAATTATATTAAGTTAGTAATAGAACTAGGCATTAAAAACACACAAAGTAAAATACAGTCACAGTAAATTCATTACTTATCTTAAAGTATTTGTAATCTTAATGTAGGGAGAGAGGTGAGTAGTACTTATTTGTAGGAAGTCAGGTGCAGGTAGCCCAGGTGTAAGTAGCACTGGCTCCCCATCTCATACTTAATATACAATATTTAAAACATCCCAGAGAGGTAAAATGCACATACAGTACACTCATTATTTACCTTAAAATATGTGTAGTCTTAATATAGGAAGAGAGGTGAGTAGTATTTATTTGTATAAAGCCAGTGTAGGTAGCCGGTAGGTGTACCCTGGGCTACACCTACTGGCTACCTACACTGTGGCCCAGAGCCATATTATTAACATTGACATGCTTTGTTCACTGAATTTAATAATTTCTAACAACTACCTTTAGATGCCATCATAAACGAAGGTAGAAGTAATGAATAATTCATGCCGAAAATTGTAAACAAAAGCGGAGTGGGGGAGTGGCTGGGCCAAACGCAGATTCATACATGTTTTCTCTGATGGCTGAACAGAGGAAGCGTAATGTGTCCCTCCACCCGGCTCCACAAGTATTATTATCAGAGCATATAAAATATGCAATAAATACCAGACAACAAGTTTACACTAACTTATATTAAGTTAGCAATAGAAATAGGCATTAAAAACACAATAAAAGGTAAGATACACACAGAGTACACTTATTACTTACCTTAAAATATTAATATTAATGTGTGAGAGGTGAGTGGCAGGGTGTTTATTGAATAAAATCAGAATGGCACACCATCATCCTCTAACTTGGCACTTAAAGCAAGAGACTTATGACTTCTCTTTTTATTACAGCTAACCTTAGACGCCATCGTCAATGAGAGCCAACTAGTTAACGAAAGAGTAAACGAGAGAGAGAACGAGATACAGAGTTGAGACAATGTAAGAACACAAACTGAACAGGTAGTGGACGATCACTTGGTCAGGCGAAATAAATGCGTATTAATGTGTCTACTTTTAGTTCATTTACGTATGTTTGTAAGAGTTTGCAAAACATTTACCTCAATATTTTTTTATTTTAATAATAATTACCTCACAATACAAATACTCTTACATTGTGTACAAGTTAGTTCAGAATAAACAAACAGCAACACACCATTTTTAGAGTGAATGAAGATAATAATATTAACCCTTTGACTGTCGCAACCCCCAATCCTGAGGTGTCTCCTGGTGTCGCAAAATTTAAAAAAAAAAAAAATTATTTTTTCTTATGAAATGATAGAGAATCTTTTCCCGATTGTAATGACACCAAAAAAACGAAATTTGATGGAAAAATGACGGAATTACGCTCTCGCGAAGTTAGCGACCTCGGCGCTGTTTACAAATCGGCGATTTCGCCCACTTTGAGCCCTATTTTCGGCTAATTCCATTGTTCCAGTCGCCCAAACTCATAGCTATTTCTTTAGAACTTCATTTTTTCTATCGATTGAGTACAAGAAACTGCCCATTTACTGATTTCAACTACCTAATAATCTGGTCAGAAATTTGCTATTTGGCCAATTTCACGAAAACTAAAAAATATGACAATTTCAAAATAAGGTCCAGAATGAACAATGCAGACATTCCAGGCTCTAAAATAATGTTTTCTTTGTTCATCAGTCACGTCTCCAGGCCCCTCTGATATTACTCTTGCTTTCTATTTTGAATTTTTATTCAAACAAAAAATATTAGACTTACTATTATGCAGACTACTGCAATGCTGTAATAACTGTATAAATAACATCAACCCATTCATGACTGCATATTAGAATGGCTAGTTGGACATTTATTGGACAATGGCATCATTTGTTTACTTTTGAACATTGGCAAAAATCAAACATTTCCCCTACTTTGAGCTCCATTTCTAGGTTTTTTTTATAGTAAAATCAATCAAAAATACCTCTATTTCTGTAATATGTTTTCCATTCTATCAAATGAGACCAAGAAAACGAGAATACAACCATAAATACTATACGAAAATAGACCACAAAGTCGGCATTTTAATTAAAAAAAACGGTCTGAGTTTTTTTTTTCTCATTATGCACTGCGTGCTCCAGGATTTTTTTTATATGGTGCACACTGACCACACAGACCCATTCTCTCACATGTGGGCCTACCAGCTTTCTCCTGCTTGATTTGAAGCCGCTAGAATTTATGAGTATATATACGTCAAACACGGCACCTCGTAAAACGTATATATACGGCCGCGACAGTCAAAGGGTTAATAATAATAATAATAATAATAATAATAATAATATAAATAATAATAATAGTATTATTATTATTAATATTAATAATAATAATTATTATTATTATTATTTATTATACAAAGCACTAAACCCACAAGGGTCGTGAATTGCTATACATAGAGTAAAGGCATACAAAAAGAATATTTTTCTACAGTTACCCCCCAGTGTTTGACTAGAGAAAACGTAATTCTTCCGGCACCACCTACACAGCTGCTTTGTAAACAAATCTGATATTTACATCAATTTTTATTCTGAGTGTATATATCATGTTTATATGCTATGTAATGGGTTTCATATATAATTTTGAGGAAAATATCATAGATGGATTAATGAAAATGCCTATATTGATGTAAAATAAGACATTTAGTGTGCCCAAGAGTGATTATTATTACGTAGTATTGGCATCATGAGTAGAGAGAGACTTAGCGATTTTAATGTGTACCTGCACAACAGCACAGTGTGTAAGTATATTTAGGTACAAGTACACATAAGTATAATTATCAGAGTACATATAAAATACACAGTAACTTTAAAACACTTGAAATTTTGAAAGTTTCCTGACATAATAGATGTGGTCACGGAAAATGTAAACAAACCGGGTGGGGGGGTGCCGTATTTAAAAGACCGCTTGCCGTATAGCAAATTTTGGTCAATTTGACATCGCCATATTAGCGGAACGCCGTAAGGCAAAATGCTGTAAAGCGGGGCCTTACTGTATAGAGATACAGTATAATGACCTCTGTGATATGTAAGTATATATTATTAATAAAAATAAGATGCTAGATATATTAAGTAACTATCCTAAATTTTCATGTAACAGATATCAATTGTAGATATAAACTCAGATGTACTCCTGTTAACCCTTTTGAGTCTTAGTTCTTAGGCCTTTTGTGTATCCTTATGCTGTTGTGATACCCTTGACAGAATGGGTATGGAGTGCATAATAAACTATCCACTTTGGCAGACAAAAAATCTGCACTATGAATAAGATATTATGTACTGTCCTTGATATAGATTGTATAAAGGGTGAATGTAGGCCTTCAGAATGGATCCTTAGGCTACTACACTCAGTTGTATCACAAAATCAACTCTCCATAAACCCACTAAGAATTCTCCTGTTTTATTTTCAGATAAAACGAAAGACCATCTTTGCTGAAGTAAGTCAAGTTCTTGTTGTCTAGTAATGTTGTAGTTATATTGCCACACATTAAAATCAGTTGACAATCTTGATTTTAATATCAATAGATAATCCTAATTTTTAAAGGGGTAGACTGGTAAGCTGGTGGAAGGCCTTGGTCAGATGACCAAAAGCTCCTCTGGCAGGTCATCATATGACTAAGACCCATGTCAGGTGTCCTGATGCAGGTCTTAGTCATATGTCCTGTATCCTGTTGAGTCTTACCTAACCTCGCCTAATTGAAATCAGTCACATGCACAGTGTTTATTGATGTCAAACTGTGCAGTAGCTCTTTGTGTTGCAATTAAAGTTATCGCTAATCCTGTAATATAAAGTCTGTAGAAATATAGAACAAAATATGCTGGGGTCACTTGATGCAGAAACAATGGACCAAGTCCATTGGTTACAGAATTATCTGTTATACTATAGTTACAATCATGATAAAACAGTCTCATGATAGCCATTACTTGTTCTCTACTATTAGTCTGTTATATCGAGTCATACTTTATTGCAACTGTTTTTCTATCACTGGCAGCTTTTTCTGTCTGCTAAATATATTTGGCTGTTGAGCATCTCTCTGGTAGGCAGTGCTATATAACTGTATTTTCCGGCATATAAGGCGCACGAGTATATCAGATATACTAAAAGATGATGTTTCCAAGCAGGTGTAACATAACATACCTTTGATATACCTTTGAAGAGTTTCAAGAGTTTAACTACTCCTGGAGCCTGGCCATGGGCCAGGCTCATCTGGTGCTTGCCTGGTCAACCAGGATGTTGCTGCTGGAGTCCTGCTGCCCCACATATCCATCACAGCCTGGTTGATTTGGCACCTGGTGAAGATACTTGTCCAGCTTCCTCTTGAAGGCTTCCACACTAGTTCCAGCCATGTTTCTGATGTCTTCTGGTAAGATGTTGAATAGTCTGGGACCTCGGATGTTGATACAGAGTTCCCTTATTGTTCCCACTGCACCCCTGCTCCTCACTGGGTTTATTTTACACTTCCTTCCATATCTCTCACTCTAGTATGTTGTTATGGCAATGTGCAGATTTTGGACCAGGAATATTAATAAAGTGTAACACAAAGCCTACCCTTGACCCTGACCTTGAACATGTAAGGCTTAGGGTGATTTTCCAAGACTTTTAAAAAAATAAAACACACCTTATATGCCAAAAAATTCGGTAGCTCATCCAAGTTTAATATTTCTTTTTATAATAAGAGGCTTTGAGTTTTAGGAGCTTGAGCATCCAGCAGGCTTGTGTAAGCGTGTTAGATACGAGTGAATGAATACAAATGAACGTGCTGCTTTAGTGTGAACAAGGTAGCATTTATGAAAGGATTGAGGGGAAACTGGCTAGCCAGACCTGAGTCCTGGAGGTGGGACGTACAGTAGCTCTACTCTGAAGTAGCTGTGAGAAGTTGTAATCAGAAGGTAATCTGAACTGTGATACCAGTGCACTCTAGGAAAGAAGTGAATGAATGATGGTGACTGTGTTTCCTTCTTTGGGTCATCGTATCTTGATGTGAGATGACTCCTGAAGTGAAAATGAGGAATTAAGTAAGTTTATTGAGGTACAGGTACACATAAATAGTTACACAAATTATCATACATAGTAATGTGTGTAAATTACCCACCATCAGTTCGGTAAGAGACAACACATTAAGTGTCAGAGGCCCAAGACTGTTCAACTGCCTCCCAGCATACATAAGGGGGACTTAGCAATAGACCTCTGGCTGTTTTCAAGAATCACTGACCGACTGTGGTTCCAGTGTTGGTTTATGTACGGCCAACAGCAACAGCCTGGTTGATCAGGCCCTGATCCCCCACTAGGCCTGGGGACATTGATCCCTGAAACACCCTTCAGGTAAAGAAGTCAAAGTGACTTCCATTGGGGTTCCTTGACTTATTTCCATCAGAGTCTTATGTGTGGAGAGACAGCTAGTATATGTATGTTGTACAGTATTTTGATTTACGTATATGTATACTGTGAAACCTATTTATACGAGTAGATAACTCCATGTGAGGACGGGTTGGGATGTGGCTATATTTTATGTGCATTGATAATGACGATGAGTTTTGTGATGGTAACTTTCATGTGGTTATGTTACCAGAAGGGTTACTTGTAGATTCCTGTGACCTGTTTCAGGCTAAGCTTCCCTGTTAACTGTCTGTCATACAGGCTGTTTGTGTGAGCAGCCAGTAGGCCCACATAACCATGACAACCCAGTTAATCAGGAATTTACTGGAGTTAGTGGTCCAGTTTCTCTTCGAAACTTCTACTGTTCGTCTGGCCTTATTTCTGATAGCTACTGATAGCAGGTATATTCCACACTTTCTCCCATATCTTTCACTCTAGTAAGTTGTTATGGGAGTGTACTGATTGTGGACCAAGCCATTAAGTATTTTCCACATGTCTATTATTAAGTATCTGTTCTCTGTTCTAAAGACAATCCTCCAATTGAGGCATTTACAGTTGTACATGAATGGTACACAGTGCCGACAAAATGAAGAATTAGACACATGTTCAACATCAAGACTATGATGTGCATCACAAACTCCAAGACTGAGGGACTGATTACCTCATCTTTTGTATATAGTTCTACAGTCTTCACATACTGCCCTTGTATTGTATTGATAAAGCCAGTGGATGGTGAAACGTCTACAAATAAAGATACCCAGATGTTGCACGTGTCAAATTTCACATTTACAGTAGTTTAAATGTCTTATTGATGCTGTGTGGGTAATAACAAACTTTGTACATTATTCATCTCTCCTCTCTTGAAAAGTGCTCTTAACACACAGTAATATTTGAGCTGTGAGAACATCATTGATCTGTAAAAGTACCGTCAGTGGCATTTCTTCTCTTGTTCTGAATATTCTCATATTCAACCCTCTCCTCTTTTCTGGCTTTTACTGTATTTGACTTATTGTGTCCTCTAATTGACTTTTGACTGTTACTTGTGATGTTTATGAAAACATGTTGCTGGGAATGCCAATAATGGTACCATGAATGAAAGTAATGGTGGTAACATCAGCTGTTGTGACACAGGAGCGGGAGCAGATGATCCGGGGCATCAGGTGTCTTGGTGTGGTACCCTGGGGATACATCGACAAGAGGGACATCCTCATCAACAAGGATCTCAACAGTTTTGCTTCAGTCAAGTAAGCTTCTTCATAAGCATAGACAAATTTGTTTGTTTGTCATAATACAGCCTCTCCTCACTTACCTATGTATACTTGTTTACTGACAACTCGGAGTTACGACGGGCTCTCCCCAACAAGTTGGTATTGTATGCTGTATGAGAACTTGGGTCATGGAAACGGGCAGTGCAACGTCTCAGCGTCAAGCATCTCAGTCTTCTTCCTACACCCACTCGGTACACTAGCTTTCAAAGTCTCCAAGACTACATATGTATTTGTACAAATTTGTACTTTATTGTGCACCCCATAGTACAAGATAGAAGTGCAGCAGCACTTGGAAGAGGAAAATGGAAGAAGTACAAAAGAAGTTCACAGTAAAGGGGTTAGCTGGTATGTTTGTCTGTGTATTTACATTCTCTGTGTCTCGTGGCATCTTAAGAAATGATTAAACTTGATGAACATATTATGTTGATTGGAATAATAATAAGTAATAATCACTCTGGATATACCTTGCTCACTAAGTTTACTAATTTTTTAATTAAGCTACCATGAGACACTGAGAATGTAAATACACAGATGAACTCGCCAGCAAACCCCTTTACTGTGAACTTTTTTGTACTTCTTCCATTCTTTCTTCATCTTCCTCTTTGTACAATAAATACTCACCTCTCATCCTACATTAAGACTACAAATATTTTAAGGTAAGTAATGAGTGTACTGTACAGTGAAACCTTGACTTACGAGTGTTCCAACGTATGAGTTTTTTGAGATACGAGCTGTCGCTCAGCCGATTTTTTGCTCTGAGTTATGAGCCAGCTCCCCCCACTTCCCCCTCAACCCAAAAGCTACACATCTTGCTTGTTTATCTATGATTTCATGCTTTAATTCCATGGAAATCATCCTCTTTTTCTTCTCACCACTGTCTTTTACACTTACTTGCTTAGGACTCATGCTTAGAAAAATTAAATTTGGCCAGATGACTGTAAAAAATGTAAGCCAAGCATGAGGGAAATGCTTCCACCCCGAGGTAAACAGTGCACTGAGTTTGTGGCATTCTGAAGCTCTCATTATTATTAGTAGTATATTATTATAATAATATAATAATAATGAGTGAGCTTGTGTATTATTATTATTATAATATTATAATAATAATAATGAGTGAACTTCAGTTCCCTAAATTAATAATAATAATACATAATATGGGAGCGATGGGCTAGTAACCCCTTCTCATGTAGACATTTACTAAAAAAGAGAAGAAGAAAAACTTTATAAAACTGGGATGCTGAAATGTGCGTGGATGTAGTGCGGATGACAAGAAACAGATGATTGCTGATGTTATGAATGAAAAGAAGTTGGATGTCCTGGCCCTAAGCGAAACAAAGCTAAAAGGGGTAGGGGAGTTTCAGTGGGGGGAAAATATGGGATTAAATCTGGAGTATCTGAGAGAGTTAGAGCAAAGGAAGGGGTAGCAGTAATGTTGAATGATCAGTTATGGAAGGAGAAAAGAGAATATGAATGTGTAAATTCAAGAATTATGTGGATTAAAGTAAAGGTTGGATGCGAAAAGTGGGTCATAATAAGCGTGTATGCACCTGGAGAAGAGAGGAATGCAGAGGAGAGAGAGAGATTTTGGGAGATGTTAAGTGAATGTATAGGAACCTTTGAACCAAGTGAGAGAGTAATTGTGGTAGGGGACCTGAATGCTAAAGTAGGAGAAACTTTTAGAGAGGGTGTGGTAGGTAAGTTTGGGGTGCCAGGTGTAAGTGATAATGGGAGCCCTTCGATTGAACTTTGTATAGAAAGGGGTTTAGTTATAGGTAATACATATTTTAAGAAAAAGAGGATAAATAAGTATACAAGATATGATGTAGGGCGAAATGACAGTACGTAGTTTGTTGGATTATGTATTGGTAGATAAAAGACTGTTGAGTAGACTTCAGGATGTACATGTTTATAGAGGGGACACAGATATATCAGATCACTTTCTAGTTGTAGCTACACTGAGAGTAAAAGGTAGATGGGATACAAGGAGAATAGAAGCATCAGGGAAGAGAGAGGTGAAGGTTTATAAACTAAAAGAGGAGGCAGTTCGGGTAAGATATAAACAGCTATTGGAGGATAGATGGGCTAATGAGAGCATAGGCAATGGGGTCGAAGAGGTATGGGGTAGGTTTAAAAATGTAGTGTTAGAGTGTTCAGCAGAAGTTTGTGGTTACAGGAAAGTGGGTGCGGGAGGGAAGAGGAGCGATTGGTGGAATGATGATGTAAAGAGAGTAGTAAGGGAGAAAAAGTTAGCATATGAGAAGTTTTTACAAAGTAGAAGTGATGCAAGGAGGGAAGAGTATATGGAGAAAAAGAGAGAGGTTAAGAGAGTGGTGAAGCAATGTAAAAAGAGAGCAAATGAGAGAGTGGGTGAGATGTTATCAACAAATTTTGTTGAAAATAAGAAAAAGTTTTGGAGTGAGATTAACAAGTTAAGAAAGCCTAGAGAACAAATGGATTTGTCAGTTAAAAATAGGAGAGGAGAGTTATTAAATGGAGAGTTAGAGGTATTGGGAAGATGGAGGGAATATTTTGAGGAATTGTTAAATGTTGATGAAGATAGGAAAGCTGTGATTTCGTGTTTAGGACAAGGAGGAATAACATCTTGTAGGAGTGAGGAAGAGCCAGTTGTGAGTGTGGGGGAAGTTCGTGAGGCAGTAGGTAAAATGAAAGGGGGTAAGGCAGCCGGGATTGATGGGATAAAGATAGAAATGTTAAAAGCAGGTGGGGATATAGTTTTGGAGTGGTTGGTGCAATTATTTAATAAATGTATGGAAGAGGGTAAGGTACCTAGGGATTGGCAGATAGCGTGCATAGTTCCTTTGTATAAAGGCAAAGGGGATAAAAGAGAGTGCAAAAATTATAGGGGGATAAGTCTGCTGAGTATACCTGGTAAAGTGTATGGTAGAGTTATTATTGAAAGAATTAAGAGTAAGACTGAGAATAGGATAGCAGATGAACAAGGAGGCTTTAGGAAAGGTAGGGGGTGTGTGGACCAGGTGTTTACAGTGAAACATATAAGTGAACAGTATTTAGATAAGGCTAAAGAGGTCTTTGTGGCATTTATGGATTTGGAAAAGGCATATGACAGGGTGGATAGGGAGGCAATGTGGCAGATGTTGCAAGTGTATGGTGTAGGAGGTAGGTTACTGAAAGCAGTGAAGAGTTTTTACGAGGATAGTGAGGCTCAAGTTAGAGTATGTAGGAAAGAGGGAAATTATTTCCCAGTAAAAGTAGACCTTAGACAAGGATGTGTGATGTCACCGTGGTTGTTTAATATATTTATAGATGGGGTTGTAAGAGAAGTAAATGCGAGGGTCTTGGTAAGAGGCGTGGAGTTAAAAGATAAAGAATCACACACAAAGTGGGAGTTGTCACAGCTGCTCTTTGCTGATGACACTGTGCTCTTGGGAGATTCTGAAGAGAAGTTGCAGAGATTGGTGGATGAATTTGGTAGGGTGTGTAAAAGAAGAAAATTAAAGGTGAATACAGGAAAGAGTAAGGTTATGAGGATAACAAAAAGATTAGGTGATGAAAGATTGAATATCAGATTGGAGGGAGAGAGTATGGAGGAGGTGAATGTATTCAGATATTTGGGAGTGGACGTGTCAGCGGATGGGTCTATGAAAGATGAGGTGAATCATAGAATTGATGAGGGGAAAAGAGTGAGTGGTGCACTTAGGAGTCTGTGGAAACAAAGAACTTTGTCCTTGGAGGCAAAGAGGGGAATGTATGAGAGTATAGTTTTACCAACGCTCTTATATGGGTGTGAAGCATGGGTGATGAATGTTGCAGCGAGGAGAAGGCTGGAGGCAGTGGAGACGTCATGTCTGAGGGCAATGTGTGGTGTGAATATAATGCAGAGAATTCGTAGTTTGGAAGTTAGGAGGAGGTGCGGGATTACCAAAACTGTTGTCCAGAGGGCTGAGGAAGGGTTGTTGAGGTGGTTCGGACATGTAGAGAGAATGGAGCAAAACAGAATGACTTCAAGAGTGTATCAGTCTGTAGTGGAAGGAAGGCAGTTTAGGGGTTGGCCTAGGAAAGGTTGGAGAGAGGGGTTAAAGGAGGTTTTGTGTGCGAGGGGCTTGGACTTCCAGCAGGCATGCGTGAGCGTGTTTGATAGGAGTGAATGGAGACAAATGGTTTTTAATACTTGACGTGCTGTTGGAGTGTGAGCAAAGTAACATTTATGAAGGGGTTCAGGGAAACCGGCAGGCCGGACTTGAGTCCTGGAGATGGGAAGTGCAGTGCCTGCACTCTGAAGGAGGGGTGTTAATGTTGCAGTTTAAAAACTGTAGTGTAAAGCACCCTTCTGGCAAGACAGTGATGGAGTGAATGATGGTGAAAGTTTTTCTTTTTCGGGCCACCCTGCCTTGGTGGGAATCGGCCAGTGTGATAATAAAAAAAAAATAATACAAAATAATTCAGAATGCTGCCACTAGTTGGCACAGCCAATGGCAAAACATTCGGTATGGAGTCCACATGTTTACATCGCCATGGGAGTAGTTCTCTCATGCTTGCTTGCATTTTTTTTTACAGTCATTTGGCCCAATTTCTTTTTTCTAACCATGAGTCCTAAGAAAATAAGTGCAAAGGACAGTGCTGAGAAGAAAAAGAGGATGTTTCCATGGAATTAAAGTAAATTGTATCAGTTAAGTTCAGCGATAAAGTATAGCACTAAGAGTGTAGCAAGTTAGTTGAGCGATTAAATGACAGATAAAGGACAAAATGCGGACGCTGCTGCCGCCATCATCACTCATCACGTAATTGCCTATTTTATCTATTCTAGAGTATTTATCATGTTTCTTTGTTAATTATATTGTTTATTTTGTCATATTATTTGAATTGTGATGGATAAATAACTGTAGAGTTGATATTAGCGTTATAATAAAATATTTTGTCCTGCCGCTGGGACAGATTAATGGCATTTCAATTAATTTAAATGAGGAAAATTGATTTGACATATGAGCAAATTGAGTTACGAGCTCGGTTACGGAATGGATTAAACTTGTAAGTCAAAGTTCCACTGTAGTATGTGTATTTTATTTTTTTATTGTTTTCTGTAATATGTAAGAGTTATGCAAAATTAAAGCAAAGTTACCAAGTTGGAGTTTCCTTTTTATTTATTTTTCTTTCTAATACATATTTAATTCACCATTTGGCATCATTACAAAGTGGGTGAAGCTATAGCAGAGGGAGAAGCCAGTAGTGTCTCAGTTGATGATTCACTGCAGTGGGCTGTGCCTCACCCCCACTATAAAATATTGTATAATTATACTATTACTATCAGTAAAGGTTATCTACCACTCATATTTATTACACAGAATAATATTAGGTAAAACATAAATAATGACATGAATAATTGACATGATATGGAGAGGTATTGGAGGGTGGGCAGAGCTATATCAGAGAGGGAGAAGGCACAGGCTCATGACACTGTAAAATAGTATTGTATAATTATACTATTACTATCAACAAAGGTCCTCTTCAAGGGGGGCTCCTTGGCGTGGTGAAGAGGCTCTTGGTCTGAGGAATTAGACCTGTTGGTCTTCTTCCTCAGACTGAACCTAATTACCCCCCAATCCCCCCTTCCCTATCCCATCCTCTCCATCCTCCCCTTTTTCCTTTCCTCCTCCTCCTCCCTACCCCTCCATTTTGCCCTTCCTCTTTTTGACCTTTGGGATTTTTCCCACAGGCACACTAGTTCCTGGGTAGGGGAAAGGGTACCGGGGTCCATCCCATTCCGTTGAGGTTCTTGGCGGTGGCGTAGTTTGCCGTGGAATCTGGATCGCCTGGGGATGTCCCGATCCCCTTCCGGTATCCCGGAGAGTGGTTTTGGATGTCTTTCGGGTGACGGGTGTATCTCTGGAAGCCACCTTTCGGATTCCGGGGGTGGTGGCCGAAGGAGGTACGCTTTGTGGCGGATATCCGGCCGCCCTCTCTTTTGTCCACCGAGGTAGCTCAGCAGACGTGAGGTTGCTATCCCGGATTGCTGGTGTACTGGCATGAAGGGTAGGGTATGGCATGGGTTCCATGCTGCATATGCGCTACTTGCGGTACTGAGGTCCTCTTGGGCACGGAGGGAGATTTCTGACCCTTTCATTCCTCCTAGGAACTATCCTTCCCCGGTCCCCCCTTTTTTTATTCTTTTTTTTTTATTTTTATTTTCTAACCATGGAGTACCCGATCCATGACCCCGCTACCCCTGGGCCCCTTATTGTTACCGCACCCCGTTCTGACCTCGCCTCGTCTTTTGGCCACTCTTCGGACACTCCTAAGGCCCCTGTACCTCTTGCTGGTGCTGTTTTGTCACCTGCTTCAGGTGCCGGGGTTTCGACTGACTCCTTCGATTTGTCCGACCTCCGCTCTCTTTTGACTATGCTTCCGGCCTCTCCATCTACGGTGCGGCAATTTTCGAATCTCCAGCCCATCCCATGTCGAACCGACTCTGATCCCACTTCTAAATGCCAACGGCAATCTCCTGATGATGTTACTTCGTTACCTTCCCATTCTACTTGGAAAAGACTGACACGTCATGCACTCCCTCTCCATACTCAGTTTCGGACCACAAAATGGACTAAATTCTTTACTTTAAGACCGACTTCTTCTACTACCTATCTTTCCGACCATTGTATTGGCAAAGCGCTCCTATGCCACGTTGGTAGAGATATTTCCTTTCATGCTCTTACGAGTGGTATGCACATCATCACAGTCCAGAATTCTACCCAAGCTCATGATCTTTCTCTTCTTTCACATATCGATACTGTTCCTATCACTATCGAAAAACATCATTCCCTCAATTCTTGTAGTGGTACTGTTATTCTGCCCCATACCATAGTCCAACAGAATTTCCAGGCATGTGGCAATGACATTCTCGAACAGCTTGATCTCCAAGATCTCCCAATTCTCAAGGTAGACGCTTATGTTCTTCCTGCCCGCAGGCGAAGACGATACCCTTGCAATGTGGCTCATTTAACTTTTGACAGCCGTGAACTCCCATCCTCTGTTTATGTAGCAGGACATCGGTTACAAGTTCGGAAGGTGATCCCTACACCGCAACAGTGTAGGAATTGCTGGTGATTTGACTGGAAGAGCCAGTTGTGAGTGTGGGGGAAGTTCGTGAGGCAGTAGGTAAAATGAAAGGGGGTAAGGCAGCCGGGATTGATGGGATAAAGATAGAAATGTTAAAAGCAGGTGGGGATATAATTTTGGAGTGGTTGGTGCAATTATTTAATGTATGGAAGAGGGTAAGGTACCTAGGGATTGGCAGAGAGCATGCATAGTTCCTTTGTATAAAGGCAAAGGGGATAAAAGAGAGTGCAAAAATTATAGGGGGATAAGTCTGTTGAGTATACCTGGTAAAGTGTATGGTAGAGTTATAATTGAAAGAATTAAGAGTAAGACTGAGAATAGGATAGCAGATGAACAAGGAGGCTTTAGGAAAGGTAGGGGGTGTGTGGACCAGGTGTTTACAGTGAAACATATAAGTGAACAGTATTTAGATAAGGCTAAAGAGGTCTTTGTGGCATTTATGGATTTGGAAAAGGCGTATGACAGGGTGGATAGGGGGGCAATGTGGCAGATGTTGCAAGTGTATGGTGTAGGAGGTAGGTTACTGAAAGCAGTGAAGAGTTTTTACGAGGATAGTGAGGCTCAAGTTAGAGTATGTAGGAAAGAGGGAAATTTTTTCCCAGTAAAAGTAGGCCTTAGACAAGGATGTGTGATGTCACCGTGGTTGTTTAATATATTTATAGATGGGGTTGTAAGAGAAGTAAATGCAAGGGTCTTGGCAAGAGGCGTGGAGTTAAAAGATAAAGAATCACACACAAAGTGGGAGTTATCACAGCTGCTCTTTGCTGATGACACTGTGCTCTTGGGAGATTCTGAAGAGAAGTTGCAGAGATTGGTGGATGAATTTGGTAGGGTGTGCAAAAGAAGAAAATTAAAGGTGAATACAGGAAAGAGTAAGGTTATGAGGATAACAAAAAGATTAGGTGACGAAAGATTGGATATCAGATTGGAGGGAGAGAGTATGGAGGAGGTGAACGTATTCAGATATTTGGGAGTGGACGTGTCAGCGGATGGGTCTATGAAAGATGAGGTGAATCATAGAATTGATGAGAGAAAAAGAGTGAGTGGTGCACTTAGGAGTCTGTGGAGACAAAGAACTTTGTCCTTGGAGACAAAGAGGGGAATGTATGAGAGTATAGTTTTACCAACGCTCTTATATGGGTGTGAAGCGTGGGTGATGAATGTTGCAGTGAGGAGAAGGCTGGAGGCAGTGGAGATGTCATGTCTGAGGGCAATGTGTGGTGTGAATATAATGCAGAGAATTCGTAGTTTGGAAGTTAGGAGGAGGTGCGGGATTACCAAAACTGTTGTCCAGAGGGCTGAGGAAGGGTTGTTGAGGTGGTTCGGACATGTAGAGAGAATGGAGCGAAACAGAATGACTTCAAGAGTGTATCAGTCTGTAGTGAAATTAAGGCGGGGTAGGGGTCGGCCTAGGAAGGGTTGGAGGGAGAGGGTAAAGGAGGTTTTGTGTGCGAGGGGCTTGGATTTCCAGCAGGCATGCGTGAGCGTGTTTGATAGGAGTGAATGGAGACAAATGGTTTTTAATACTTGACGTGCTGTTGGAGTGTGAGCAAAGTAACATTTATGAAGGGATTCAGGGAAACCGGCAGGCCGGACTTGAGTCCTGGAGATGGGAGGTACAGCCTGCACTCTGAAGGAGGGGTGTTAATGTTGCAGTTTAAAAACTGTAGTGTAAAGCCCCCTTCTGGCAAGACAGTGATGGAGTGAATGATGGTGAAAGTTTTTCTTTTTCGGGCCACCCTGCCTTGGTGGGAATCGGCCAGTGTGATAATAAATAAAAAATAATAAATTGACTACCCAGCAAAATATTGCAGATCTATAGCCGAATGCCCAGTCTGTGGTGCCGATGACCATTCTAATATGTCTTGCAGCCGACCTCCCTCTTGCCTTAATTGTCATGAGGCTCACCCTTCGTACTCTTGCCGTTGCGAGGTCTACTTAAATGAGTGGGAAATTCGTTACCTCAAAGAGGCAGAAGGTCTCCCTTATGCTATGGCAGTTTCTCATCTCCGCCTCCAAGGGAGACTACCCCGTGTTTCTTATTCTCGTGTTTCAAAATGTCCCCCCACTTCTGGGGTCCCATCTTCTGCAGCCTCCTCTGCAGTTGCCAGTCCCATAGTCACTCCTGTAACTAATTCTTTTGCTGTCCTGGGCTCAGACATCCCTACTTCAACACCTTAGTCTGTTCTCACTTCTTCGTGTGTTCTCCCTCACACACCCCAGTATCGGCAAAACCTCGTACAACACCTCCTCCCAGTCGTCCCTCTACTTCTCAGAAGTCCAAAAATATCTCCTTTAACCCCTCCTTCCCTTCATCCACCTCCACATTTTACCTTCCCGGTCTCTGTACCTGAGTCTTCCCCTTTCACTGGCTCTGTTACAAGTGTGGAGGTTCATCCTCCTCCTCGTACTGTGACTTCCTCCCCCGTCCCCTCCCAAGTTTCTTCTTCTTCTGCCACCTCCCAGGTTTCTGCCTCTTCTGTCCCCCCCCACACTTCTCCAGTTCCCTTCACCCCTTCGCCCCCCCCTACCTTGGTACAGTCCATTACAGTTCCGAACTTTACTCAAACTCCTCCTCCTTCCATCTTCGATATTGTTTCCCATACGACGTCTCTGAACTCCGAAACACTTGAAGCAATCTCTGAATATATTGCAGAGACCAAACCATCAATGGACACTGATCCACCCTCTGTTCCTTCTCTTTCCTCTTCTCCATCTGCGCAACTCCTTTCTTCACAGCGCACCGTTCCTTCGCTGCTTGAACGTTTTCTGCTGCCACCGCATGTGGACTTTTCTAACCCCTCTAGTCCATAAGTACCCTTCCCTGCGGATTTCTAGTATCTTTATCATTGCCAATCATGGCCTATTTACAGTGGAATATATGCGGCCTCAGGGGTAATCGGGGTGACCTTCAGACGTTGCTTTCCCAATTTTCCCCTGTTGGTGTTTGCTTACAAGAACCAAAATTACACTCTGCTGTTATCTATCCCATCTCAGGCTATAATTTCTGGTATTCTTCGGATCCTTTTCCTGATGGGGCCTTTAATGAAAGTGCCCTTCTTCTACACACTGATATTCCATACCATCAGCTATTTGTTTGTACTTCGCTGCATTACGCAGCAGCCCGTTTCCGCCTGCATAGGTGGTATACACTCTGTTCTTTGTATCTCTCTCCTTCTCGATCATTATCTATTCCGGATATTGCCTTTCTTGTTTCGTCATAACCGCCACCACTTCTGTTACTTGGCGATTTTAATGCCCATCATTTCCTCTGGGGGTGTCTCACTGTGATTCCCGTGGCATTCAGCTAGAGGCTTTTCTTGCTTCCCACCCCCTCCATGTTTTAAATACAGGTACTCGCACCCATTTTGATCCTCATACTCATACACTCTCTTGCATCGATCTCTCAGTCTGCTCTTCCTCCGACGCACTAGACTTCACCTGGTCTGTTCTCCTGGATTTACATGACAGCGATCATTTTCCAATCATTCTTACTTCCCCTTCATATTCACCACCTCTTCGTAACCCATGCTGGCAATTTGATCTGGCAAATTAGGACCTTTACTCACAACTAACTGTTTTTAGTGAGGTTCCTTCTTCGTCCTCCATTGATAAGCTTTTACACCTCTTCTCGTCCTCAGATTTAACCACAGCTTCTCATTCTGTACCCCAAACCTTGGGCAGGCATTCTCAGAAATGTGTGCCTTGGTGGTCTCCTGCTTGTGCTCGTGCAGTATGTTTGAAATGCACTGCATGGGGCAGGTACTGGTATAATAGAACCACTGAGAGACTACTTGATTTTAAGCAGAAGCGTGCAATCGCTCGCCGTGTCATCCGTGATGCTAAATGCACTTGCTGGCGAGATTGTCTCCACCATCACCTCTGCTTCCTCTATGAGTGCAGTCTGGAAAAAAGTATGGAAACTGAGTGGTAAATATTCTCCTGACCTGGCTCCTGTTCTGCAGGTTGCCAGTGTTGATAGAGCAAACCCTCTAGATGTTGCCATTGAAACTGGCAATCATCTGGTCCGTATTTCTCTGGGGCTGCATCTATGCCCCGCATTTCTTTCCTCAAAGTCTGCCAGAGAGTTAGCACCCTTGGACTTTTCTTCTCTCAGAGAAGAACAGTATAATGTGCCTTTTATGCTTCAGGAACTGGAGGCAACACTCTCAGCTTGCCAATCATCAAAAGCTGGGAACGATGACATTCATATTTGTATGTTACAACATTTACATCAGTCAGCCCTTGCAGTCCTCTTGCGCCTTTTCAATCTTATTTGGTCACAAGGCGTTCTTCCACAGCTGTGGAAATCTGCCATTGTTCTCCCTTTCCGCAAACCGGGTACTACGGGACATGAAGCCTCCCACTATCGTCCCATCGCTCTTACCAGTGCAGTTTGCAAAGTGATGGAATGTCTGGTAAATAGACGTTTAATGTGGCATTTAGAGACACACAACAGTCTTTCCACTCGTCAATATGGCTTTCGTAAGGGACGTTCTACCATAGACCCCTTACTACATTTGGATACATATGTTCGTAATGCCTTTGTGAATAAACACTCAGTTATTACTATATTTTTTGACCTTGAGAAGGCATATGACACAACTTGGAGGTATAATATTTTGGCCCAAGCCCACTCCTTAGCCCTCTGAGGCAATCTACTATCTTTCCTTAAGAACTTTTTAACTGACAAACATTTCTGTGTTCGAGTCAATAATGTGCTCTCCCCGGACTTTATCCAAGATGAAGGTGTCCCTCAGGAATGTGTTCTGAGCACAACACTTTTTCTCCTTGCTATAAATGATCTGGCCTCTGTTCTTCCATCCAATATTTGGTCATCACTCTATGTTGATGACTTCACTATTGCTTGTGCAGGCGCTGACTGTCACCTCATTACAGTTTCTCTCCAACATGCGGTCGACCTCGTTTCCAATTGGGCCACCATGCATGGGTTTAAATTTTCCAGTACCAAAACTCACCAAATTACTTTCACTAGATGCTCTGTCATCTCCGATCATTCTTTGTACCTAATTGGCTCCCGTATCCCTGAACTTGATACAGTCAGGTTTCTAGGCCTTCTCTTTGACCGTAGATTATCCTGGAAACCCCACATTGCCTCTCTAAAGGCAACTTGTTACAGCCGGCTGAACCTTCTTAAGACCCTTGCTCATCTTTCATGGGGAACTGATAGTCGAACTCTCCTTTGCCTTCATTCAGCCCTCATTTTATCGAAACTTGATTATGGTGACCAGATCTATTCAGCGGCCTCTCCTGCTACTCTCTCTAGCCTTAACCCCATCCATCACCAAGGATTACGTTTATGCCTTGGTGCTTTTCGCTCTTCCCCTTTTGAGAGCCTCTATGCAGAAGCGAATGTTCCATCCTTGTCTGATCGCTGTGATGCCCATTGCCTTCGCAACTATGTGCGCTCTCACGATCTTCGCAATCCTTCCATTTATAGAATGGTCACTGATATAAGTAGACAGTCTTTATTTGTTTACCGCCCCTGTTTGCTCCATCCCTTCTCTCTTCGCCTACATTCGCTCTTGTCTTCCCTTCAGTTACTGCCTTTATATGTTCATGTAGCATCTCACTTTTCCCTACCTCCCTGGGAAGTTCCAGCTGTTCGGGTCTGTTCTTTCTCACTCCCTTGCTCGAAAGCCCAACTGCCTACGGTGGCTTCCTGCTCTCTTTTTCTTGTCCACTTCCACTCTCATTCTCATGCCATTGCCGTGTACACAGATGGCTCTAAATCTTTTGACGACATTGGATTCACAGCAGTGTTTCCGGACAGCATTGTGCGAGGGCATTTACTATCTTCAGGCAGCATTTTTACTGCTGAATTGTATGCCATTCTTGCAGCACTTATTTGTATCGCATCTATGCCTGTGTCATCATTTGTGGTTGTCTCAGACTCCCTCAGTGCTCTACAGGCTATACGGAAATTTGATACACCTCACCCCCTATTTCTCCGTATCCAACCTTGGCTATGCCGTATCTCTACCAAGCATAAAGATATTGTTTTTTGTTGGGTCCCTGGTCATGTTGATGTACAGGGCAATGAACAGGCAGACACTGCTGCATGGTCAGCAGTACATGACCTACCAATTTCATATAGAGATGTTCCATTCCCTGACTATTTTGCTGTAATAGCTACCCACCTTCGCACCTGTTGGCAACAACATTGGTCTGCTCTGCTCAATAACAAACTGTTCTATTAAACCGAGTATAGGTTACTGGCCGTCTTCTTGTCACCACTGTCGAGGTTGGGAGACTACTCTCTCCCGCCTTCACATTGGCCATACTCATCTTACTCATGGACATCTCATGGAGAGGTGCCCTGCTCCTCTCTGTGAGCATTGTCAGGTTTCATTATCGGTCAGCCACATTCTGTTAGACTGCCCAATTTATCAACGAGCACGCAGAATTTACCTCCAGCGTCGTCTCCGCTCTACTACTCTCTCTTTACCTTCCCTTCTCGCTGATGGACCCACCTTTCATCCGGACTCTCTCATTGACTTTTTGACAATGACTGACTTACTCCACAAACTCTGATGATACCTTCAGCCCTTTCTACCTCAATCTCTTGCTACCCCGTACCCCCGCACTATCCCCTGCCCCGCTGTTTTCTGTAGCCTACTAATCATCCCTTCCCCCTTCTGCCGCCTGATACCCTCGCTTCCTTCCCTACCCTGCAGCGCTGTATAGCCCTTGTGGCTTAGCACTTCTTTTTGATTATAATAATAATATCAGTAAAGGTTATCTACCTATCATATTTATTACAGAATAATATTAGGTATACATGTAACATAAATAACATAGAAGCATGATAAAGATGCCCTAATTAATAAAAAACTGACAGTATATGGAGAGGCAGTGGAGGGCGGGGAGGGATTAAAAAAAAGTGACCACGATCATTACAGAAAATGTTATGCACCTGAAGGGTAACTATATCAAATCAAATCAAATCAAAGTTTATTCTCTATATGGATTACAATGCGGGGTTTACAGATTTTGGTTATTGTGTGGTTTACATGTAGTAAAATACTAATTACAGAGGGGGTCACTAGAACACCTAGCATGGCTAGGCATTTCGGCCAAACTTAGATTAATTCTTAACCCTAAATTATAACAAATTGTGGAGTAAGTTGACTAAATACTAAGTGACTAAATACTAAGTGACAAGTACTAGTTTGTGAGTTTAGCAATGTGAATGCTTTTGTTTTGGCACAATACATAGTTCCTATATTGTAGTATCACAGGCAAAATTATGACTAGTTAGGAATCATTATTTTAAGATTAGGATATGTATTTCTGTGCTAATAGTCAAATGGGTGAGTGAGTGAGTGTAAGTGTAGATCACTAGGTGGTTTTTATGTAGTTAGTTGATGGGGTGTATCAGGGAGATAAGATGTTTTCTAACAGTAGTTTTGAAGGTGATGAATGTGTCTGCAGTTCTAGAGTTTTCAGGTAGGGTGTTCCAGATTTTAGGGCCTTTGACATAAAGTGAATTTTTGTAAAGGTTTAGTTGGACACGGGGAATGTCGTAGAGATGTTTGTGTCTGGTGTTATGCTTGTGGGTCCTGTCACAACTATCAAGAAAGCATTTTAGGTCAAGGTTAATATTGGAATTTAAGGTCCTGTATATGTAGATTGCACAGTAGTAAGTGTGGATGTTCTGAACAGGGAGTAAGTTTAGATCTATGAAGAGTGGGGGATGTGTGTTACCAGGGATGGGATTTAGTGATTATTCTTATTGCAGCTTTTTGTTGAGTTATTATTGGCTTTAGGTGTATTGCTGCAGTTGATCCCCAAGCACAAATAGCATAGGTGAGGTATGGATAAATGAGTGAATGGTATAGTGTCAGAAGGGCATTTTGCAGCACGTAGTATCGTATCTTGGAGAGGATCCCAACTGTTTTGGATACTTTTTTTGATATGTGTTGGATATGGGTGCTGAAATTCAGGTTGTTGTCTGGCAATTAGAGTGTTGTCGATTTTAATGTTAAGTTGTGCAGCACCTGCTCTGCTACCAAACATAATATAGTAGGTTTTGTCAGTGTTAAGTGTAAGTTTATTGGCTGTCATCCAAGTCGATATTTTGAGCAGCTCCTCATTAACAATGATTTTGAGGGTGGCAAGATTAGGGTGAGAGATGACATAAGTCGTGCTGTCAGCAAAGAGAATGGGTTTCAGGTGTTGGGATACGTTTGGAAGATCACTGATGCAAATGAGGAAGAGCAGGGGTCCAAGGACACTTCCCTGTGGAACTCCAGTATCAAGTGGCTGTGTTGATGATGCTGTGTCTTTAATGGTGACATACTGATACCTATTAGTAAGGTAGGATTTGAAATATGCAAGCGCATGGCCTCTTATACCATAATGGTCAAGTTTGTGGAGTAGGATGCCGTGGTCTACTGTGTCAAAAGCTTTTCTTAGGTCAATAAAAATTCCTAGCGGATATTCCTTATTTTCCAATGCTGTGTAAAGCAGATCTAGAATTTTTACAATTGCATCATTAGTGCTTTTCTTTTTCCTGAATCCAAATTGGCAGGGGTTGAGTATGTTTTGTGCCATTATAAATGAATACGTACAGTCTCCTGTGCACGAGTTTCTCGAAGATTTTGGATAGCAATGGTAAGTTTGATATTGGCCTATAGTTGTTTACATCTGTAGGGTCACCACCTTTATGTATTGGTGTAACCCTTGCTGTCTTGAGTAGTTTCGGGAGGGTGCTAGTTTCTAGTGACTTGTTAAAGAGTAATGAAATGGCATGCGAAAGGACATGGGCCGCTCGCTTGTACAATAATGGTGGGATATGAGACAGGTTCCCTGAGTTATTTTTAAGTGACTATAATTTCAGTGACTTCGGTGGGCTCAGTTGGTACAAGATAGAAGGAATTTGGGAAATTCCCATCTAGATAATCCCTGGCATGGGCGTTGGTACATGGGATTTTACTGGCAAGATTAGATCCTATGGTTGAGAAGAAGTCGTTTATCTTGTTAGCTGTTTCAGTGGGATGCAGTGGTGTTTCATTAGGTTTAGTTAGGACAATATTCTTGTTTTTTTTTTCAGTTTATGGGTGCCCAGAATCTGAGAGAGTGTCTTCCAGGTCTTTTTTATATCTCCTCTTATGTCAGTGAATCTGCTGGAGTAGTACAGTTGTTTGGCTTTCTTTATTACTTTGGTGAGAACTGATGAATAGTGTTTAAGAATATCTTGGTGTATTAAGCCCTGTCTATATTGCTTTTCATATTGGTGTTTCTTATCAATGGATTTAAGAAAGCTGCTGGTTAGCCATGGGCAACCGAGCCATTTATTCGTGATCTGTTTCGTTTTTAAAGGACAATGTTTGTTGTATAGTCTAAGTAATTTGTTAAGAAAAATGTCTGTCCAGTCGTCAATACCATTGGCATTGGAGAATTCTGTAGGCCAGTCAACAGTCTCTTTCTAGGTCTGCTGTGAACTTCCTTATTGAGGCCTCGTCATGGAGTCTAAATGAAACTTTGTTGTATTCCAGTGGTGGTTTACTGATGTTTGTTAAGAGGAAGGTTGGGTAGTGGTCAGTAGTGCTGTCTGTGATTATCCCTGATTTAAGGGGGGCTAGTATATTGGTCCATATGTGGTCTATTATGGTTGCACTTGCCTCAGTCAGCCTGGTTGGTTTAGTTATTGTTGGTATGAGAAGTGCGTTGTTCATATTGTTGATGAAATCAGTTACAGGCTGATCATCTGGTAGGCCAAGGTTGATATTGAAGTCTCCAGCTAAGAGAAGGTGGTGCTTGTTCATTTGTCTGTTTGTTATTAGTGACTTCAGATTCTCACTGAAGTTTGGGATGTTTGTGTGGGGTATCCGGTATATGACACCAATTGTTATAGGCGTCTTGAGGTTTTTTACAGTAAAATTAGCAAAAATGTATTCCCCATATTCATCACTAAAGCAATTAGTGCTAATACAAGATAGTTGGTTAGAGTAATAGATTGCAATATCACCCCCCAACTTGGTATGGTCTGCAGTTGTGGATTGCTGTGTATCCTGGTAGAGGGTAGATATCTATTGTGTCCTGCTTAAGCCAGGTCTTAGTAAGAATAATGCAGGAGAAGGGTGTCTTTAGCGACTCAAGGAGTGCCAGGAGGTCATCATAGTGTTTGCTTAAGGACCTGATGTTGTAGTTAAGAACTGATAGACTTTTAGCACTGCTTAGGATAGTGGAAAAAATGCTTAGGATAGTGCTAGCTTGTGATGCTGTGTAATAAAGGCAGTTATTTTCAAGTAGGTTTTGATTTGGTGTTAGATTATGGAGGTTTATATCAGGGTCGATGTGATCATTCATCTTCTAGGTTTAAATTGTGGTTATTTATATCCTGAATTGTGTGTTGAGTTCTAGTACTGATATCTGTAGTAGTGGGAAGTTTGGACAAGTATATAGCTAAAGCACTTTGGTCATATAGAGTATAGCCACTAATAAACATAATGAAGTTGATGTTGTCTAAGTGTTGTGCTAGAATGAGCTAAAGTACAACTAAGTATAAACTAAAAATATAAAAATACAAATTAAAAATAGCACCAGACTCTCACTTGTAATTGCACTAAGGTCAAGTATAATGAATTTGATGTTGTCTATTTATTGAGCTAGAATGAGCTAAAGTACAACTAGGTTTAATCTTATAATATAAAAAATACTAGTTTAAAATGGCACAAGACTTTCACTTGTAATTGCACTAAGGTCTTATATAAGTTGTTAACAAGAACTAGAGTATAACTAAATTTAGATTAACAAGACAAAATACACAAGTTAAGGTAGCAAAAGAAAAGAAAAAATAGTAAAAAAATAAATAAAAATGGCAATGACTTGGTTATAATATGATAGTAAGATGGTACACAGGATAATAAAGTTGGAGTAGAATATACAAGCTTAAAAATAGGTAACAAAAGGTTAAGAAAAGTAAAATAAAGTTGGGTGATAATTTCTACAATAGAATAGGGCAATAATAAAAAAGTATATAATAAAATTGGGTAATATATTAACTTCACAGATAAAAAGGGCAATAATAAAAAGTTAAAAATAGATTGGGCAATAAAGTATTGGTATAATTGGGCAAGTATAAGATCACTCTTATCCTATACAAAGTGTGATTTTCTCGATTTATTTTTTTCTCAAGTAATCAGCTATGCGCACATTTCTTAGAATATCTCAGAAATAAGTTATTGACCTATTTCATGTTGTACATGTATTACCCTTGATAATAAATGAATTGAAAGGAATTTCACAGCAAACATAAAACTGAATGTTTTAATTTTGAGGGGCAAGGGGCTAGTAACCTCTTCTGTATAAATTATTAAATTTTAAAAGAGGAACTTTCGTCTTTCTTTTTTGGCCCATCTTGCCTCAGTGGGATATAGCTGGTTTGTTGAAAGAAAAAAAAAAAAGAAATTTTAATTTCGGGTGGTGACATTTTTGAAGTATCAGTAAGGGGCGATTCTTCGATCAGCGACTGATCTTCGATCAGTAAGTGATGAGAGGCTTTAATAATAATAATAATAATAATAGGTAGTAGGTTGGTAGACAGCAACCACCCAGGGAAGTACTACCGTCCTGCCAGATGACTGTGAAACAAAAACCTGTAACTGTTTTGCATGATGGTAGGATTGCTGGTTTCTTTTTCTGTCTCATAAACACGCTAAGATAACAGGGATATCTTGCTACTCCTACTTACACTTTGGTGACACTTCACAGACACGCACATGCATATATATATATACATACATCTAGGTTTTTCTCCTTTTTCTAAATAGCTCTTGTTCTTTTTTTATTTCTTCTATTGTCCATGGGGAAGTGGAAAAGAATCTTTCCTCCGTAAGCCATGCGTGTCGTATGAGGCGACTAAAATGCCGGGAGCAATGGGCTAGTAACCCCTTCTCCTGTATACAATTACTAAAAAAGAGAAGAAGAAAAACTTTATAAAACTGGGTTGCTTAAATGTGCGTGGATGTAGTGCGGATGACAAGAAACAGATGATTGCTGATGTTATGAATGAAAAGAAGTTGGATGTCCTGGCCCTAAGCGAAACAAAGCTGAAGGGGGTAGGAGAGTTTCAGTGGGGGGAAATAAATGGGATTAAATCTGGAGTATCTGAGAGAGTTAGAGCAAAGGAAGGGGTAGCAGTAATGTTAAATGATCAGTTATGGAAGGAGAAAAGAGAATATGAATGTGTAAATTCAAGAATTATGTGGATTAAAGTAAAGGTTGGATGCGAGAAGTGGGTCATAATAAGCGTGTATGCACCTGGAGAAGAGAGGAATGCAGAGGAGAGAGAGAGATTTTGGGAGATGTTAAGTGAATGTATAGTATAGAAGCCTTTGAACCAAGTGAGAGAGTAATTGTGGTAGGGGACTTGAATGCTAAAGTAGGAGAAACTTTTAGAGAGGGTGTGGTAGGTAAGTTTGGGGTGCCAGGTGTAAATGATAATGGGAGCCCTTTGATTGAACTTTGTATAGAAAGGGGTTTAGTTATAGGTAATACATATTTTAAGAAAAAGAGGATAAATAAGTATACACGATATGATGTAGGGCGAAATGACAGTAGTTTGTTGGATTATGTATTGGTAGATAAAAGACTGTTGAGTAGACTTCAGGATGTACATGTTTATAGAGGGGCCACAGATATATCAGATCACTTTCTAGTTGTAGCTACACTGAGAGTAAAAGGTAGATGGGATACAAGGAGAATAGAAGCATCAGGGAAGAGAGAGGTGAAGGTTTATAAACTAAAAGAGGAGGCAGTTAGGGTAAGATATAAACAGCTATTGGAGGATAGATGGGCTAATGAGAGCATAGGCAATGGGGTCGAAGAGGTATGGGGTAGGTTTAAAAATGTAGTGTTAGAGTGTTCAGCAGAAGTTTGTGGTTACAGGAAAGTGGGTGCAGGAGGGAAGAGGAGCGATTGGTGGAATGATGATGTGAAGAGAGTAGTAAGGGAGAAAAAGTTAGCATATGAGAAGTTTTTACAAAGTAGAAGTGATGCAAGGAGGGAAGAGTATATGGAGAAAAAGAGAGAAGTTAAGAGAGTGGTGAAGCAATGTAAAAAGAGAGCAAATGAGAGAGTGGGTGAGATGTTATCAACAAATTTTGTTGAAAATAAGAAAAAGTTTTGGAGTGAGATTAACAAGTTAAGAAAGCCTAGAGAACAAATGGATTTGTCAGTTAAAAATAGGAGAGGAGAGTTATTAAATGGAGAGTTAGAGGTATTGGGAAGATGGAAGGAATATTTTGAGGAATTGTTAAATGTTGATGAAGATAGGGAAGCTGTGATTTCGTGTATAGGGCAAGGAGGAATAACATCTTGTAGGAGTGAGGAAGAGCCAGTTGTGAGTGTGGGGGAAGTTCGTGAGGCAGTAGGTAAAATGAAAGGGGGTAAGGCAGCCGGGATTGATGGGATAAAGATAGAAATGTTAAAAGCAGGTGGGGATATAGTTTTGGAGTGGTTGGTGCAATTATTTAATAAATGTATGGAAGAGGGTAAGGTACCTAGGGATTGGCAGAGAGCATGCATAGTTCCTTTGTATAAAGGCAAAGGGGATAAAAGAGAGTGCAAAAATTATAGGGGGATAAGTCTGTTGAGTGTACCTGGTAAAGTGTATGGTAGAGTTATAATTGAAAGAATTAAGAGTAAGACGGAGAATAGGATAGCAGATGAACAAGGAGGCTTTAGGAAAGGTAGGGGGTGTGTGGACCAGGTGTTTACAGTGAAACATATAAGTGAACAGTATTTAGATAAGGCTAAAGAGGTCTTTGTGGCATTTATGGATTTGGAAAAGGCGTATGACAGGGTGGATAGGGGGGCAATGTGGCAGATGTTGCAAGTGTATGGTGTAGGAGGTAGGTTACTGAAAGCAGTGAAGAGTTTTTACGAGGATAGTGAGGCTCAAGTTAGAGTATGTAGGAAAGAGGGAAATTTTTTCCCAGTAAAAGTAGGCCTTAGACAAGGATGTGTGATGTCACCGTGGTTGTTTAATATATTTATAGATGGGGTTGTAAGAGAAGTAAATGCGAGGGTCTTGGCAAGAGGCGTGGAGTTAAAAGATAAAGAATCACACACAAAGTGGGAGTTGTCACAGCTGCTCTTTGCTGATGACACTGTGCTCTTGGGAGATTCTGAAGAGAAGTTGCAGAGATTGGTGGATGAATTTGGTAGGGTGTGCAAAAGAAGAAAATTAAAGGTGAATACAGGAAAGAGTAAGGTTATGAGGATAACAAAAAGATTAGGTGATGAAAGATTGAATATCAGATTGGAGGGAGAGAGTATGGAGGAGGTGAACGTATTCAGATATTTGGGAGTGGACGTGTCAGCGGATGGGTCTATGAAAGATGAGGTGAATCATAGAATTGATGAGGGAAAAAGAGTGAGTGGTGCACTTAGGAGTCTGTGGAGACAAAGAACTTTGTCCTTGGAGGCAAAGAGGGGAATGTATGAGAGTATAGTTTTACCAACGCTCTTATATGGGTGTGAAGCGTGGGTGATGAATGTTGCAGCGAGGAGAAGGCTGGAGGCAGTGGAGATGTCATGTCTGAGGGCAATGTGTGGTGTGAATATAATGCAGAGAATTCGTAGTTTGGAAGTTAGGAGGAGGTGCGGGATTACCAAAACTGTTGTCCAGAGGGCTGAGGAAGGGTTGTTGAGGTGGTTCGGACATGTAGAGAGAATGGAGCGAAACAGAATGACTTCAAGAGTGTATCAGTCTGTAGTGGAAGGAAGGCGGGGTAGGGGTCGGCCTAGGAAGGGTTGGAGGGAGGGGGTAAAGGAGGTTTTGTGTGCGAGGGGCCTGGACTTCCAGCAGGCATGCGTGAGCGTGTTTGATAGGAGTGAATGGAGACAAATGGTTTTTAATACTTGACGTGCTGTTGGAGTGTGAGCAAAGTAACATTTATGAAGGGATTCAGGGAAACCGGCAGGCCGGACTTGAGTCCTGGAGATGGGAAGTACAGTGCCTGCACTCTGAAGGAGGGGTGTTAATGTTGCAGTTTAAAAACTGTAGTGTAAAGCACCCTTCTGGCAAGACAGTGATGGAGTGAATGATGGTGAAAGTTTTTCTTTTTCGGGCCACCCTGCCTTGGTGGGAATCGGCCGGTGTGATAATAAAAAAAAAAAAAAAAAAAAAATAATTATTGAAATATATATGGTCTAATTATTTTATTTCTCTATTTCCTCTTTTTTTCTTCATCTTTGGTCTACATCACTTTCCTCTGCTCACATTTTCCCATCCCCTACTACTTATTACCCCTCTTATCCTATTCTGATTACTATCCTCTCTGTATTCTCATTTTTTCTTTTACTTCCTCCATTCTGCTCTTCTCTCTTCCCTCCTGTTATCCCTCCTTTTTATTGCATCCCAGGTACAAAATGAAGGACAAGGTCGATCGCCATAAACCAGTCTCGCTTGATGGCAACCACACCCACTTCCTTTTTGTTGATGATGGCAACAGGAACACCTTCAGAGGAGTCGACGACTTCAGGTCAGCCTGCCAGCTAAGCAAGTCCAGAAAGCCAGATAAAAACAGAAATGAAGGGAGACAGACTATGAGTGGGACAGTGGAGTACTGGAGTACTGAGAGAGTTATGGGGATAAGTAAACATGTGAAATAGATGATCAATAATAATCCACATGGAGACAAACTCAGGAGATTAATTGATATGTATATTTTGACCCATTTTTGGGATCATCTTCAGCAGATACACAAGTCAAAGAGGATCCCAGAAGGGGGTCGAAATTTTTTTTCATTAACACTATGGCCGATTCCCGCCAAGGCAAGGTGGAACGAAAATGAAAAACTTTCATCATCATTCACTCCATCACTGTCTTGCCAGAAAGGTGCTTTACACTACAGTTTTTAAACTGCAACATTAACACCCCTCCTTCAGAGTGCAGACACTGTACTTCCCATCTCCAGGACTCAAGTCTGGCCTGCCGGTTTTCCTGAATCCCTTCATAAATGTTACTTTGCTCACACTCCAACAGCACATCAAGTATTAAAAACCATTTATATCCATTCACTCCTATCAAATACACTCACGCATACTTGCTGGAAGTCCAAGCCCCTTGCACACAAAACCTCCCTTACCACCTCCCTCCAACCTTTCCTAGGCCGACCCCTACCCCGCCTTCTCTCCACTACAGAGTGATACACTTTTGAAGTCATTCTGTTTCATTCCATTCTCTCTACATGTCCGAACCACCTTAACAACCCTTCCTCAGCCCTCTGGACGACAGTTTTGGCAATCCTGCACCTCCTCCTAACTTCCAAACTACGAATTCTCTGTATTATATTCACACCACACATTGCCCTCAGACATGACATCTCCACTGCTTCCAGCCTTCTCCTTGCTGCAATATTCATCACCCATGCTTCACACCCATATAAGAGTGTTGGTAAAACTATACTCTCATACATTCCTGTCCTTGCTTCCAAGGACAAAGTTCTTTGTCTCCACAGACTCCTAAGTGCACTGCTCACTCTTTTCCCCTCATCAATTCTATGATTCACCTCTTCTTTCATAGACCCATCTGCTGACACGTCCACTCCCAAATATCTGAATACATTCATTCTGTTCTCCAAGACGAGTGTACTTCAGTGGTTAGTGAGGATGAAGGTACCACTGATTCCCCTGCTAATCAAGGTAAGAATATTTTAATAGTAGGTGATTCTCAGGTAAGATATATGGACATTGCATTTTGTAACTGAGACAGAAAGGTCAGACAGAGAGTGTGTCTTCCTGGAGCTGGTGTTGGTGACATAGTCAGCAGGTTGGATAATATTATGGCAGGTAATGGGAACAAGCCCATTATCTGTCTTAGTGCTGGGGGTAATAACATTGGGAAGGGCAGGAGAGAGGAGCTGCTGGATAAGTAAAGGTCAGCCATAGAAGTAGTTAGGTCTAAGGGAGGGATCCAAGTCATATGTAGGATTTTGCCTAGAAAGGGAGTGGGCAATGAATGGATGTCTAGGGCAATTGGTATAAATTGCTGGCTAGACAGGTACTGCAAGGAACTTGCAATCCCATTCATTGATAACTCGGACCTATTCTTTGGCAAACGTGATATTTATGCAAGGGATGGGGTTCATCTTTCTGGGGATGGAGTGGTTGCATTAGCCAATTCAATTGAGAGGGTAATTGATGACTTGTCTAGGAATTTAAAATGATAGATTATAGTGGTATGGGTGTTTGTGGGAAACAATCAGGCTGCAGCATTAGGGTTAAAAACAGCAGTTATTACCGGGATACCTCAGGGATATGTTTAAAAGACAATATTAAAATAAAGTTGCTAGCAATGGCAAATCAATTGATCAACAAACAAAGAGAGATAGTAGAGGACAACGAGTGACTAGCTCCCTTAAGGTTTACTATACAAATAGTAGGAGCCTAAGAAATAAGATAGATGAGCTAAGATTACTTGCCAATTTGGATTCAGGCCTAATAAAAATACTAATGATGCTATTATACACATGCTAGAACATATATACACTGCAATAGAGAAAAAAGAAGTCCCACTGGGGATCTTCATTGACTTACGTAAAGCTTTTGATACAGTTGACCATGACTTGCTCCACGTAAAATTATCACACTATGGTATAAGAGGGCACTCCCTCAACTACCTCAAGTCATACCTCAGCAACAGAAGCCAATATGTGTACGCAAATGGGGCAAACTCTTCTGCACAACCAATTACAGTTGGTGTCCCACAGGGAAGTGTCCTTGGCCCTCTTCTCTTTCTCCTATACATAAATGACCTACCAAATGCTTCTCAATTACTCAAACCCACACTATTTGCTGATGACACAACATACGTCTTCTCCCACCCGAGCCCAGTCACGCTAGCCAATACTGTAAATACCGAATTACAGAAAATATCTACCTGGATGAGTACTAACAAACTTACACTAAACATTGACAAAACCTACTTCATTCAGTTTGGTAACAGAGCTACAGATGTCCCTCTTAACATAATGATAAACGGATCACCTATCACAAAGCTAACAGAGGGAAAATTCTTAGGAATCCACCTTGATAATAGACTCAAATTTCATACACATATACAACAAATTTCTAAGAAAATTTCCAAGACTGTAGGCATACTATCGAAGATACGGTACTATGCTCCACAGTCAGCCCTCCTGGCCCTATATCACTCTCTTATTTACCCCTATCTCACCTATGGAATTTGTGCATGGGGCTCAACAACAAGTAACCATCTCAGACCACTAATAACCCAACAAAAGGCTGCAGTTAGAATGATAACAAATTCTCACTACAGGCAGCACACTCCACCAATATTCAATACACTCAACCTACTCACCATACAAAACATCCATACTTATTACTGCACCTATTACATACATAGAACACTCAACTCTGATATTAACCCTCCCCTCAAACATCTCCTTGCCAACCTCAACAGAACACATGACCATAACACAAGGCACAGATCACTCTTTGATATTCCTCGTGTCCATCTCACGCTATGCAAAAACTCAATGCACATAAAAGGCCCTAAAATCTGGAATTCATTACCTGTAAATATAAAAGAAACACTACCTGTTTATAAATTCAAGTCTCTTCTCAAAGATCACTTACTCACCCAAAACCAAATAAATACTGAATAACTGAACCTTATAAATTGTATATCTTAAATGTTTCTCACAATTATATCACATAAATGTTAAACCTAAAACCCAATCTAACTTTATTATTTTTTAAATTCACTACCTAACAGAATACTCCATTCTACTGAATTTACAACAATGCATGCAACCATATGACCTGTCTTTGTAATACTCACTTGTGCTTTATAGTAATCAGTTTACATTAATGTTTTTCACTGATTTCATCATTGCTTAGTTAATCTTAAGTTAATTTTAAGCCAGCCCGTAATGCTATGCATAGTATAAGTGGCTTTGGCATGCTGCTCTTATCTGTATTTTTTTTTGTACCTCTGTAAGTGTGCTCAAATTATAAATAAATAAAATAAATAAATAAATAAGTACTATAGATATTATTGGTATAACAGAGACCTGGTTCAACCTGAAAGATAGAGAAATGCCTTCTGAATGCAACATACAGGGTTATAAACTATTCCACGCTGATAGGGTGAACAGGAAGGGTGGTGGTGTGGCGATGTATGTCAGAGAAAATTTAAATTGTTGTCTTAGACATGATATAAGATTAGAAACATCGAACACAGAATCTGTTTGGCTACAGTTTCTCGAGGGACATGACAAATTAATTTTGGGTGTGATTTATAGGCCCCCAAACCTTGATAGGGAGGGCAGTAAGGTGTTATGGGACGAAATTCATAAGGCATTTAGACTATGCTGCTCAGTTCTGGTCACCGTATTACAGAATGGATATAAATGCTCTGGAAAACGTACAGAGGAGGATGACAAAGATGATCCCATGTATCAGAAATCTTCCCTATGAGGATAGACTGAGGGCCCTGAATCTGCACTCTCTCGAAAGGCATAGAATTAGGGTGGATATGATCGAGGTGTATAAATGAAAAACAGGAATAAATAAAGGGGATGTAAATAGCGTGCTGAAAATTTCCAGCCAAGACAGGACTCGCAGCAATGGTTTCAAGTTGGAAAAATTCAGATTCAGGAAGGATATAGGAAAAGCACTGGTTTGGTAATAGAGTTGTGGATGAGTGGAACAAACTCCCGAGTACAGTTATTCAGGCTAAAACTTTGTGTAGTTTTAAAAAGGTTAGATAAATACATGAGTGGGTGTGGGTGGGTGTGGGTGGGTGTGAGTTGGACCTGACTAGCTTGTGCTGCTGGGTCTGGTGCAGTGCTCCATCCTTGAGTTTAGGTGACCAGACTGGGTGGGTCATTGGGCTAATCCGGGGGGGGGGGGGACATGGACCTGCTCCGCATGGGTTAGTAGGCCTGTTGCAGTGTTCCTTCCTTCTTTCTTATGTTCTTATTCACCTCCTCCATACTCTCTCCCTCCAATCTGATATCCAATCTTTCATTGCCTAATCTTTTTGTTATCCTCATAACCTTACTCTTTCCTATATTCACTTTTAATTTTCTTCTTTTACATACCCTACCAAATTCATCCACCAACCTCTGCAACTTCTCTTCAGAATCTCCCAAGAGCACAGTGTCATCAGTAAAAAGCAACTGTGACAACTCCCACTTTGTGTTTGGTTCGAAATATACAGATCAATTAATTTCCCTGCTGTATAGCCCTTGTGGCTTAGTGCTTCTTTTTGATTATAATAATAATTAATTTCCCTAGTTTCTAACTCCATGTTTTATTATTAAACATTGACAAGTGTTCATTGCACTTTATTATCCATGTGAAATAGATTATTATGTATGTAAAGCAGACTGTTGAGTTGATATAATTGTTTAATAGGATATGATAGGTAAACTTATAGGTGGGTAAAGCAGACTGTAGAAGGGGAAACAGAATTTCAGGATAATAAGTCTTTTTGATTGTACCAGCTACAGCTCATAGCAGAAAACATGATGGGTAAGACAGATTGCAGAGGAACAAGAATGATCTTTGAAGGGAGGGAATACGCAATTTTTTTTTTTTTGGGGGGGGGGAGGAATGGAACTGCTTGTGGGTTATGAATTTATAAAAGATATGCTATAAGATCATTATTGGAGCACTGTAACTATTGTTTTAAATTCAATCTGTGGAATAGGTATTTTAACCCTTTGACTGTTTACGCCATATATATACGTCTTACGCGCCACTGTTCCTGACGTATTAATACGCATAAATTCTAGCGGCTTCAAATCAAGTGGGAGAAAGCTGGTAGGCCCACATGTGAGAGAATGGGTCTGTGTGGTCAGTGTGCACCACATAAAAAAAATCCTGCAGTGCGTAATGAGAGAAAAAAAAAACTGACCGTTTTTTTGGATTAAAACGCCGATTTTGAGGTGTATTTTCGTATAGTAATTATCGTTGTATTCTCGTTTTCATGGTCTCAAGTGATAAAATGGAAAACATATTACAGAAATAGAGATGATTTTCATTACTTTCACGATGAAAACGACCTTGAAATTGACCTCAAAGTAGCAGAAATGTTCGATTTTTACCAATGTTCAGGAGTAAGCAAATCACACCACAAGTCCAATACACGTCAACTGGGGAGTCTAATATTCTTTCACTAGTGCACTTATATTATTTATACCATTTTTACAAAAATGCAGTAGTCTGCATACCAGTAAATTTTTTATTTTTTTGTATGAATAAAAAATCAAAATAGAAAGCAATAGTAATGTAAGAAGAGCCTAGAGATGTGACTAATGAACAGAGGAAATGTTATTTTAGTGCCAAGAATGTCTACATTGTTTATTCAGGACCCTATTTTGAAATTGGCATCTTTTTTAATTTGTGTGAAATTGGCCAAATTGCCAATTTCTGACCACTTTATTGGGTAGTTCAAATCGGTATATGGGTGGTTTCTTGTACTCAACTGATAGATAAAATGGAGTTCTAAAGAAATAGCTATGAGTTTGGTTGACTGGAACAAAGAAATTGGCTGAAAATAGGGCTCAAAGTCGGCGAAATCGACGATACGTGTATGTCACCGAGACCGCTAACTTCACGGGAGTGTAATTCCATGAGTTTTAGACCAAATTTCATACTTTTGGTGTCATTACCATCGGGAAAAGATTCTCTGTAATTTCATTTTTTTTTTTTTTTTTTTTTCAAAAATTTATCAACATAGAATGACAGTTTCAGAAAGGGGGCCTGCGACAGTCAAAGGGTTAAGGAGGTTCTGATGGAACATGAGTAAGATAACACTTATGAAGGGATTTAGGGACACTGATTAGCAGGACTTAAGTCATGGAGGTGGGAAGTACAGTGCCTGTACTCTGAAGAATAGTTGAGGATGTTACAGTTTAGAGCATCATCTGAACTGTGATGGCAGCACACCACTGGGAAGACAACATTTGACAACAAATATCCACAACCCGTTCTTCAGAGTGCAGGCACTGTACTTCTCACCTTCAGGACTCAAGTCCAGCTAACCAGTTTCCTCGATTCCCTTTGTAAAATATATAACACATGTATAATGTAATCATGGAGTCCTGCAGGGATGAGTATGGTAATAATATATTGCAGGACTCGGCTGGAAGAAGCTATCAGAGAGCCGGAGCCAAAGGGCCTGGGACTGCCAGTGGTGCTGCTGCTGCTGGATGGAGGACTTGACTCCATTGTCAAATGTGATATGGCCCTCAAGCGAAATATTCCCATTGTGGTGGTGGCCGGTACAGGAAGAGCAGCTGACCTCCTGGCATATGCTGTATCTATGACCCGACATACTCACAGGCATGTTCAGTATTCATGCTGCTTCCATGACCTGACACAGTTACAGTCATGTTCAACACTCTTACTGCCATGACCTGACACACAGGCTTGTTCAATACTCTTATTACCATGACCTGACACACCTAGTCTTAATAGTTCATTATATTTCAATATATGTTTATTAGGTTTTACAATCTACTTGAATAATATACACTTACACCATTATTGTTCAATCACCCTCTTTTTACAGATATTAATATTACCCCTTATCACCCTTCTGCAATTCATCATTTAAATTTTTATCAGTTAACCCCAAATGCTCAATGCTGACATCAACCCTGACCTAACCTATATAATCTAAATCCTAGTCAACATTTAACTGAAAGCAACAACCTTTACTACACAGCAACAGAAGCCAGTACCATCCTCAGCAATGCCAGAAATATTACAATTTTGATTTACAGTACGTATTAGATCCCTAAGTAAATATTATGATGACCTCCTGGCACTCTTACATTCATTAAAGACAAACTTCTTCTGTATTATTCTTACTGAAACCTGGCTTAAGCAAGACACAATAGACATCTACACACTACCAGGATACACAGCAATCCACAACTGCAGGCCAGAACAAATTGGGGGAAGTATTGCCATCTATTTTTCTAATGAACTATCATGTAGCAACACCATATCCTTCAATGATGAGTATGGTGAATATATATATTCGCAAACTACTCTAAAAAATTAAAAAACCCTATAGCAATTGGGGCCATATACAGGATGCCTAATACTAATATCCCAGTCTTTAGTGATAGACTAAAAACACTGATTACAGATACACAAATGAATAAGCACCAACTGCTACTAACAGGAGACTTCAACATCAGCCTTGCCATAACAGATGACCAACCTGCTGCTGACTTTAATATCAATATGAACAATACACTACTCATACCAGCAGTTACAAAACCAACAAGACTAACTGAGACGAGTGCAACCATAATTGATCATATATGGACAAACATACTAGCCCCCCTTAACCCTTAAACTGTACAAACATAGATCTATGTTCACCTGCGTGGCGCTCCTAATATTTTGAGAAATAAAATCGTTTTTTGTTCTTAAATTAAAAAGGGGCATTTTCTGTGTGGTATAAGACCAAAAACAAAATTTTAGGACCACTATTTACCGAGATATAAGACCGTGAAGTTGGCTTTGGATGCTCACCTGACAGCAACATCCAGTCCTTCCACTTGCAGAAGTGTTGCTGATTTACCTTTTTTTCTCATTTTTATTTTAAGTTATATAATTTTTATGTCCTGATAATTACAATTTATAATAGTTCTTGTGATTTCATAGCCAATCTTTGTTCTGACACTAATATTATATACTGAAAAAGTATTCAAATTGTAATAATCACACTGACAGGTGAACATTTTTACCTGCCCTGGTCATTTACTATTGTCTAGAAATATATACAAAGTATTTATAGGTTCCAGCAATGTTTTAGATATGCTGGGCTGTATAGCCCTTGTGGCTTAGCACTTCTTTTTTATTATAATAATAATAATTTAGATATGCTGGAGTATGATACTCCTTGAATGGTGTTATGACAAGGGTCAGATAAGTGACATTTGATGAATGTGCCCTGCTGGAGGGAACCTTGCCTTTATATGTTTTTACTCTTTCACACAAACATGTGTCTGTATGTGTGTATGTCAGTCTGTCTGTCTGCCTGTCTATCTGTACATCTATCTTTGTCTGCCTAGTTCTGCTTATCTGTCTGTCCAGTTCAGCTTATCTGTCTTTCTGTCTTCTGTGTGTGCCTGGAGTGTAATATGAACTCCTTGAATTATGGTGTTATGACAGCATCAGATAACAGTGACATTTATTGAATGTGTGCTGCTGGAGGGGGGAACCTTGCCTTTGTGTTTTTACTCTTTCACACAAACATGTCTCTATGTCTGTCCGTCAGTCTGTCTATCTGTCAGTCTATCTGTACATTGACCTGTCTGTATCTGTACATATATCTGTCTGTCTGTCTGTCTGCCTAGCTCTGCTTATCTGTCCATCTAGTTCTGCTTATCTGTCTTTCTGTCTGCCTGTGTGTCTGTCTTTTTATCTGCTTGTCTCGCTCTCAGGGAGCGGCTAGTAAACCTGTTGGTTTGTGGTGTATGTGCCGCTCCCTGATTGCTGAGCAAGTGACATTGCTATTATTTGCATCATGTTTGTTTATGTCTTATACATGAATCTACAAACACTGTATAGGTCTTGGCCTGGAATTTTTTGGTTATCCTAGGTAATTTACACTTTGTATAATAACTGTATTTATGAGTACATGTGAGAGAAAGAGATACAAATAAACAGTGATATAGACACATAGTGAGATATAGATAGAGATATAGGCAGATAGACAGATATAGATAGAGATACAGACTGAGACAGCCAAAGCCAGCCAGCTAGCCAGCCGAATACACAAGAACATAAGAATAAAGGAACACTGCAGCAGGCCTACTGGGCCATGCAAAGCAGGTCCATGTCACCCTCAGCTTAGACCAATGACCCACCTAGTCAGGTCACATCCACTGATAGAAGGAGCACAACCTCTGACCTAGTAGCACAAGCTAGTCAGGTCCAACTCACCCACCCACACCCACTCATGCATTTATCTAACCTATTTTTACTTTCCTCTTAAAATGTGAGTGTTAATATGATATGACATCAGTGAATCCTTGGTGTTTGCTACAATATTTGCTCTAGCTGGCTCTTAGTTGAACTGGTGCTCCCACAAGGTACTAAGTGCTCCCAGATTTTTTTCATAGTGCACACAATGAGTGTACAGACCCATTCTTTCATGTCTAGGCGACTCAGGCTTATTGCACCAAATCTGTAGGAATGAAAAATAAAATGTTGATCTACGTTCGGAGCCCACCGCACGTCAGCATATTTATTTTATTTTTTATTATCACACTGGCCGAATCCCACCAAGGCAGGGTGGCCCAAAAAAGAAAAACTTTCACCATCATTCACTCCATCACTGTCTTGCCAGAAGGGTGCTTTACACTACAGTTTTTAAACTGCAACATTAACACCCCTCTTTCAGAGTGCAGGCACTGTACTTCCCATCTCCAGGACTCAAGTCTGGTCTGCCAGTTTCCCTGAACCCCTTCATAAATGTTACTTTGCTCACACTCCAACAGCACGTCAAGTATTAAAAACCATTTGTCTCCATTCACTCCTATCAAACACGCTTGCGCATGCCTGCTGGAAGTCCAAGCCCCTCACACACAAAACCTCCTTTACCCCCTCCCTCCAACCTTTCCTAGGCCGACCCCTACCCCGCCTTCCTTCCACTACAGACTGATACACTCTTGAAGTCATTCTGTTTCGCTCCATTCTCTCTACATGTCCGAACCACCTCAACAACCCTTCCTCAGCCCTCTGGACAACAGTTTTGATAATCCCGCACCTCCTCCTAACTTCCAAACTACGAATTCTCTGCATTATATTCACACCACACATTGCCCTCAGACATGACATCTCCACTGCCTCCAGCCTTCTCCTCGCTGCAGCATTCATCACCCATGCTTCACACCCATATAAGAGCGTTGGTAAAACTATAATCTCATACATTCCCCTCTTTGCCTCCAAGGACAAAGTTCTTTGTCTCCACAGACTCCTAAGTGCACCGCTCACCCTTTTCCCCTCATCAATTCTATGATTCACCTCATCTTTCATAGACCCATCCGCTGACACGTCCACTCCCAAATATCTGAATACATTCACCTCCTCCATACTGTCTCCCTCCAATCTGATATTCAATCTTTCATCACCTAATCTTTTTGTTATCCTCATAACCTTACTCTTTCCTGTATTCACTTTTAATTTTCTTCTTTTGCACACCCTACCAAATTCATCCACCATCTCTGCAACTTCTCTTCAGAATCTCCCAAGAGCACAGTGTCATCAGCAAAGAGCAACTGTGACAACTCCCACTTTATGTGTGATTCTTTATCTTTTAACTCCACGCCTCTTGCCAAGACCCTCGCATTTACTTCTCTTACAACCCAATCTATAAATATATTAAACAACAACGGTGACATCACACATCCTTGTCCAAGGCCTACTTTTACTGGGAAATAATTTCCCTCTTTCCTACATACTCTAACTTGAGCCTCACTATCCTCGTAAAAACTCTTCACTGCTTTCAGTAACCTACCTCCTACACCATACACCTGCAACATCTGCCACATTGGCCCCCTATCCACCCTGTCATATGCCTTTTCCAATTCCATAAATGCCACAAAGACCTCTATGTGTGGTTAAAGTGAGGATAATTATGGACAACACTACTGACCACTGCCCAACTCCTAACAAACATTTTTAAGCAACCTATGGAATATAATAAGTTCTCCTCTCGACTCCATGATAAGACTTCAATAAGTAACTTCACTGCGGAACTAAGCTCAGTTGACTGGCCTACAGAATTTTCCAATGCCGCTGGTATCGATGAATGGGTAGAGATATTTCTTAGTAAAATTCAAAAACTATATAACAAACATTGCCCCATAAAAACTAAAAAGATCACCCATAAAAGACCAAGTTGCCCATTTCTTACTAACAGCATCCTAAGGTTCAATATGAGAAACAGTATAGAAAGGGCTTAATAACTAACCAATTTATATGTCAGTCCTCACCAAATTAATCAGAAAGTCTAGGCAACTATGCTATTCTAATAGATTCATGGAAATTAGTGGAGACATAAAACAGACTTAGAAAACACTCTCAGATCTTGGGCACCCACCAACTGAACAGAGCTAGAAATATTGTACTGACTAAACCAAATGACCCAAAACTCCAGCCACCAAGCATGTCTTGCACTTCATGACACAACACACCATCAAACATGTCTTACACTTCATGACACAACACACCATCAAACATATACTTCATGACACAACACACCATCAAACATGTCTTACACTTCATGACACAACACACCATCAAACATATACTTCATGACACAACACACCATCAAACATGTCTTACACTTCATGACACAACACACCATCAAACATGTCTTACACTTCATGACACAACACACCAATGAACATGTCTTACACTTCATGACACAACACACCATCAAACATGTCTTACACTTCATGAGACAACACACCATCAAACATGTCTTACACTTCATGACACAACACACCATCAAACATGTCTTACACTTCATGACACAACACACCATCAAACATGTCTTACACTTCATGACACAACACACCATCAAACATGTCTTACACTTCATGACACAACACACCATCAAACATGTCTTACACTTCATGACACAACACACACTACCATCAGTGTGCAGTATGTAGAAATCTTTGTTTATATAAGGTAAACAATTAACTTATGACTCTGAGAACAGGTTGAAGAATCACAAAGAGCAACTTTCGCGTCGTATCAACTCCACTATGCCGGAGCTGGCTGGCTACCCCAAGAAACAGAAGGTCTGTGTGGCAGAGTCACATTTTCATTGCACACTGAAATGCATTTAAGTAAATGGGTAACTTGCTTGTTGTAGGAATGTTTATTTTTTAATACAGGTGCTCCTCGACTTTCAGTGGGGTTACGTTCCAACAAACCCATCATAAGTCGAATATGATATGCTAAGTAATTAACTAACTATGTACTGTCATTGAACAAGTAAATAAACAAATAATTACTGTAGGTAAATACCAGTATTGAAAATTAAATAAATGAATACAAGTTAGGGACTTGCTGCCTTCATGCTGGGTAATTATCTTAAGTTTCATCTCCAAAGTAATTGCTTTTGAACTATTGTAAAGTTGAAATGTTGTAAGTCGAACCATCGTAAGTCGAGGAGCACCTGAAGTTACGGTAACCCACCTGATGCTTATTGGTTTTCACACACAATTTAATAATTGCATTTAAAAATTGTATAGCATGGTAAAATATTGATGTTACATGCCATAAATTTAGCATTAAAAATACACCTAATGTAGGATGTATTGATACTACGCATAGAGTATTAAGTTACAATATATGCAAATTTTGAACATTAAACATGTGAAACACAATACCTTCCCTTTCCACTGACAACCTATGATACACAAATAACCCGCACATAGGAGAAAAATACTTATGACTTTGTGTTCCCACTTGGACCAGTAACTAGTCAGTGGTCTGTTCATGGTCCAGGTTGGACCAAAACATCACTGTAAGCTCCTCTTTCCTATGTGTGAGTTATTTGTGTATTGTTCAAGTCACGGTATTGTTCCTTGTTCTTTTTCAAAATATGCTACCTAATGATGCATTCTGGGAGTGTCTTGTGTCTCACTCACTTCTAATGTTTTAGACAGTTTTATTGCTGTTTGGTCTCTTGATATTTGTCAGTGAGTTTTTTTTTTTTTTTTTTTTTTTTTTTTTTTTTTTTTTTTTTTTTTTTTTTTTTTTTTTTTTTTTTTTTTTTGTGTGTGTGTGTGTGTATGTGTGTGTGTGTGTGTGTACTCACCTATTTGTGCTCGCCTGTTTGTGGTTGCAAGGGTCGAGACTCAGTTCCTGGCCCTGCCTCTTCACTGATTGCTGCAAGTCCTCTCTCTCCCTACTCCATGAGCTTTATCATACCTCATCTTAAAACTATGTATGGTTCCTGCCTCCACTACATCACTTGCCAGAGTATTCCACTTCCTGATCACTTTATAACTGAAGAAATACTTCCTAACATCCCTCTGACTCATCTGAGTCTTCAGCTTCCAGTTGTGGCTCTGTGTTTCTGTGTCCCATCTCTGGAACATCCTGTCTCTGTCCACCTTATCTATTCCTTGCAGTATTTTGTATGTCGTTATCACGTCTTCCTTAACCCTTCTGTCCTCCAGTGTCGTCAGGCCAATCTCCTTTAACCTTTCTTCGCAGGACATTCCCCTTAGTGCTGGAACTAGCCTTGTTGCAAACCTCTAATTTCTTGATGTGCTTGACCAGGTGTGGGTTCCAAACTGGTGCTGCATACTCTAGTATAGGCCTGACATATATGATTTACAGAGTCTTGAACAATTCCTTACTGAGGTATCAGAACACTGTTCTCAGGTTTGCCAGGCGCCCATATGCTGCAGCAGTTATCTGGTTGATGTGCACTTCTGGAGATGTGCTCGGTTTGAACATTAAAATGGTATAAAATACCGACAGGTTGTTAGGTAAGACACATATGCAACAGTTAGGTATCTTTATTGTGAAACATTTCGCCTACACAGTAGGCTTCTTCAGTCAAGTACAGAAAAGTTGATAGAAGCAGAAGATATTTGAAGACGATGTAATCAGTCCATCACCCTTAAAGTTTTGAGGTGGTCAGTCCCTCAGTCTGGAGAAGAGCATTGTTCCATAGTATGAAACAATATTTAGAAGAAGTGACAGGATGGAGCTTTTTATAGCGCCAAGAGGTGAGACGTAGGCCACTAGGAGAGGTAAGAATTCAGATGTTGAGAAGTCATATATTGTTTCATACTATGGAACAATGCTCTTCTCCAGACTGAGGGACTGACCACCTCAAAGCTTTAAGGGTGATGGACTGATTACATCGTCTTCAAGTAGCTTCTGCTTCTATCAACTTTTCTGTACTTGACTGAAGAAGCCTACTGTGTAGGCGAAACGTTTCACAATAAAGATACCTAACTGTTGCATATGTGTCTTACCTAACAACAGATGTGCTCGGTATTATACTCACCCCTAGATCTTTCTCCTTGAGTGAGGTTTGCAGTGTTTGGCCACCTAGCCTATAGTCTGTGGTCTTCATTGCCCTTCCCCAATCTTCATGGCTTTGCATTTGGCAGGGTTAAATTCAAGGAGCCAGTTGCTGGACCACACGTCCAGCCTGTCCAGGTCTCTCTGTAGTCCTGCTTGATCTTCATCTGATTTAATTCTCCTCATTAACTTCACATCATCTGCAAACAGGGACACATCTGAGTCTATTCCTTCCATCATGTCATTCATATATGTGTACCAATAATAGTACTGGTCCTAGGACTGACCCCTGTGGGACCCCGCTCATCACAGGCACCCACTGTGATACCTCATCCCATACCATGACTCGTTGTTGCCTCCCTGTCAGGTATTCTTTGATCCATTGCAGTACCCTTTCTGTTATATGTACCTGATCCTCTAGCTTCTGCACTAATCTCTTGTGAGGAACTGTGTTGAAGGACTTCTTGCAGTCCAAGAAAATGCAGTCAACCCACCCCTCCATCTCATGTCTTACTTCTGTAACTTTGTCACAAAACTCCAGTAGGTTTGTGACACAGGATTTGCCTTCCATGAATCCCTGCTGATTGTCATTTATAATCTTGTTCCATTCCAGGTGCTCCACCACTCTCCTCCTGATAATCCTCTCTATGACTTTGCATACTATACATGTCAGTGACACTGGTCTATAGTTTAGTGCCTCGTTTCTTTCTCCTTTCTTAAAATGGGGACTACATTTGCCGTCTTCCATACCTCAGGTAGTTGCCCAGTTTCAAGGGATGTGTTGAAAATTGTGGTAGTGGCACACACAGTGTGTCTACTTCCTCTCTGAGGACTCATGGAGAGATGTCTGGTCCCACAGCCTTTGGGGTATCAAGGTCATTTAGCAGCTTCTTCATCTCCTTGGTTGTGTGTATTTCATCCAACACTTGTTGGTATGTCCCTTGTTAGTGTACCCCTCTGTTCTGTCTTCCCAGAGTCCTTTGTATTTCCACTCTAAATATTTCCTTAAATCATGTGTTGAGCTCCTCACATACTTCTTGGTCGTTTCTAGTGAGCTCCCCACCTTCTTTTCTCAGCCTGATTATCTGGTCCTTGACTGTTGTCTTTCTCCTGATGTGGCTATTCAACAGCTTTGGGTTAGACTTGACTTTCGATGCTGTGTTGTTTTCATACTGTTGCTGGGCCTCCCTCCTTATCTGTGCCTTCTTGTTTCTGGTTGTTCCACATTTCTTTATTTTCCTGGGCCCTTTGCCTTCTGTACTTTTTCCATTCTCTAGTGCACTTAGTTTTTGGCCTCCATACACCTTTGGGTAAACCAAGGGCTCGTTGTGGTCTTCCCATTATTTCTGTTGCCCTTGGGAACAAACCTTTCCTCTGGCTCCTTGCATTTTGTTGTTACATATGTGTGTGTGTGTGCACGTGTGTGTGATAGAACCTGTCAGTGATTTGTGTGTAGGGGAGCCCAGCAGTTAGTTGTGTGTGGTGGAACCTACCAGTGAGTTGTGTGTGGGGGGAACCCAGCAGTTAGTTATGTGTGGTGGAACCTACCAGTGAGTTGTATGTGTGTGTGGAGGCTCCCAGCAGGTAGTTGTGTGTGTAGTGGACCCTACCAGTGAGTTGTGTGGGGGGGGGAGCCCAGCAGTTAGTTGCGTGTGGTGGACCCTACCAGTGAGTTGTGTGTGGGGGGAGCCCAGCAGTTAGTTGCATGTGGTGGACCCTACCAATGAGTTGTGTGGGGGGGAGCCCAGCAGTTAGTTGCGTGTGGTGGAACCTACCAGACCCTCAGTGTGTGAAGCGAGAGCTTTGCCATCAGGCCATGGGCCTAGTGGTGTGTGTGAGAAATAATTCAGGTGTTCCTTTATGTTGAAAATGAAGAAAGTACAAAATTTTTGGAAGACAATCATTTCATCTTATCATCTACATGATGCACCATAGTGATATTACTGGGTGATATATTTACTGTATTAAGTCTTGAGATTATATACTGTAGGTATTAGTCACATTAGTGGTATAGTGTATGTATGGAGTTGTTGTTTCCATACATAGTGGTGTTTCTTGGGTTATCCTGTGTTAAAGAATTATGCATGTTTGCAACATTTTGGGAATTTTTATTGTATACCTGGAGGGTGCTTTGGAGGGGCCAGCACCCTGGTGGCCCAGTCCATGACCAGCCGTTTTGCCAACGAGTGGCTTCCTCAGTGCAGTACAGAGATAAATAGTGGAAGATGAGTAGTAGTTTGAGGCAATCAGTCCCTCAGCTTTGAGTCAATGTATTGAGTCCATCAATCAATGATGATACTAAAATGCTACAAAAATGTCTAATTCTTCAACTTGTTGGTGTTTTAAATCATTTATGTTTATAAATTCAAGTCTCTTCTCAAAAATCACCTATTCACCCACAACCAAATAAATACTGAATAATTGTATCTTAAAAATTGTATCTCATAAATGTTTCTCATAATTGTATCTCATAAATGTTTAACCTGATACCCAATCAAACTTTGTTATTTTTTAATTACATTATCTAACAGAATACTCCATTCTACTGACTGCTCAGCAACTCAGTAAATGACCATATGACCTGTCTTTGTAATACTCATTTGTGCTTAATTGTTATCTGTTTACAATGTTTTACCACTGAGTATATCAATGCTTAGTTAATCTTAAGTTAATTTTAAGCTGCCTATAATGCTCTGCATACAAGGGGCTTTGGCATGTTGCACTTAACTGTATTCATTTGTACTGCTCTGTATCATGTTCAAATTAATAAATAAAATAAAATAAATTTACATCATATCCTGTATTCGTGGTTCTTCCAGGTTAATATTACAAAGAAAATCTTGTCTGTTTTCAGAGGTGTGTACACTTGCTGCTCCAGTGTTGCAACAAAGTCAGCATGATCACCATATTCAACATTAACTCCAATGAGGAAATGGACAAGTATATTCTCCGTGCACTACTCAAAGGCAAGTAGTGTCCTAGGCCTCTCCTCTTTCTCATCTACATCAATGATCTCAATGCATTCAACTCGTTAAACCAATTCTGTTTGCAGATGATACTACTTAAGTCTTCTTCCACGAAAACCCAGCTATATTTAACCCTTTGACTGTCGAAAGGCCCAATCCTGAAGTGTCTCCTGGTGCCGCAAAATATTCGAAAAAAAAAATTATTTTTTCTTTTGAAAATATTAAGATTATTTTTTTCATTGTTTTAGTCCCAAAAAAAAAATTTTTCCCATCAGTACTTACCCAGATATAGAGGCATGAAGTTTGCAGAAAATGAGCCGCGTATGGCAACAGCAGCGACTGCCGCTCATCTGGTAAACTTTAGTTTACTTGTATTTGAAGGTTTGTTGTTTTTTTCACTATTTTATTTTTTCACATAACTTATGTGGCCTATGAGACCAAAGTAAGGTGCAATGTACATATATACACTCGTTGTATACAACACAATAAGCACACAAACATAATTATCAATATATTGTTTACAAAACTTGTTTACAAAAACAAACAATACAAATATTTTTTTATTACTATTGTTCTATAATATATATACCAATATACAGTCACTGAACATACTCCTAGAAGTTCTGTAGCTTGTGGAACTCTGTGAAACATGGTGTCATACACAGTGGTGTTTTACACTCTTACACATAAAACATGGTGTCATACACAGTGGTGTTTTATACTCTCACACATAAAACATGGTGTCATACACAGTGGTGTTTTACACTCTCACACATAAAACATGGTGTCATACACAGTGGTGTTTTACACTCTCACACATAAAACATGGTGTCATACACAGTGGTGTTTTATACTCTCACACATAAAACATGGTGTCATACACAGTGGTGTTTTACACTCCTCACACATAAAACATGGTGTCATACACAGTGGTGTTTTACACTCTCACACATAAAACATGGTGTCATACACAGTGGTGTTTTACACTCTCACACATAAAACATGGTGTCATACACAGTGGTGTTTTACACTCCTCACACATAAAACATGGTGTCATACACAGTGGTGTTTTACACCCTCACACATAAAACATGGTGTCATACACAGTGGTGTTTTACACTCTCACACATAAAACATGGTGTCATACACAGTGGTGTTTTACACTCCTCACACATAAAACATGGTGTCATACACAGTGGTGTTTTACACTCTCACACATAAAACATGGTGTCATACACAGTGGTGTTTTACACTCTCACACATAAAACATGGTGTCATACACAATGGTGTTTTACACTCTCACACATAAAACATGGTGTCATACACAGTGGTGTTTTACACTCTCACACATAAAACATGGTGTCATACACAGTGGTGTTTTACACTCACACATAAAACATGGTGTCATACACAGTGGTGTTTTACACTCTCACACATAAAACATGGTGTCATACACAGTGGTGTTTACACTCTCACACATAAAACATGGTGTCATACACAGTGGTGTTTTACACTCACACATAAAACATGGTGTCATACACAATGGTGTTTTACACTCTCACACATAAAACATGGTGTCATACACAGTGGTGTTTTACACTCCTCACACATAAAACATGGTGTCATACACAGTGGTGTTTTACACTCTCACACATAAAACATGGTGTCATACACAGTGGTGTTTTACACTCCTCACACATAAAACATGGTGTCATACACAGTGGTGTTTTACACTCACACATAAAACATGGTGTCATACACAGTGGTGTTTTATACTCACACATAAAACATGGTGTCATACACAGTGGTGTTTTACACTCACACATAAAACATGGTGTCATACACAGTGGTGTTTTACACTCACACATAAAACATGGTGTCATACACAATGGTGTTTTACACTCTCACACATAAAACATGGTGTCATACACAGTGGTGTTTTACACTCCTCACACATAAAACATGGTGTCATACACAGTGGTGTTTTACACTCCTCACACATAAAACATGGTGTCATACACAGTGGTGTTTTAAACTCCTCACACATAAAACATGGTGTCATACACAGTGGTGTTTTACACTCACACATAAAACATGGTGTCATACACAGTGGTGTTTTACACTCCTCACATAAAACATGGTGTCATACACAGTGGTGTTTTACACTCCTCACACATAAAACATCGTGTCATACACAGTGGTGTTTTACACTCTCACACATAAAACATGGTGTCATACACAGTGGTGTTTTACACTCACACATAAAACATGGTGTCATACACAGTGGTGTTTTACACTCACACATAAAACATGGTGTCATACACAGTGGTGTTTTACACTCCTCACACATAAAACATGGTGTCATACACAGTGGTGTTTTACACTCCCCACACATAAAACATGGTGTCATACACAGTGGTGTTTTACACTCCCCACACATAAAACATGGTGTCATACACAGTGGTGTTTTACACTCTTACACATAAAACATGGTGTCATACACAGTGGTGTTTTTACACTCTCACACATAAAACATGGTGTCATACACAGTGGTGTTTTACACTCTTACACATAAAACATGGTGTCATACACAGTGGTGTTTTACACTCTCACACATAAAACATGTGTCATACACAGTAGTGTTTTACACTCCTCAAACATAAAACATGGTGTCATACACAGTGGATGTTTTACTCACACATAAAACATGTGTCATACACAGTGGTGTTTTACCTCCTCATACATAAAACATAGTGTCATACACAGTGGTGTTTTACACTCACACATAAAACATGGTGTCATACACAGTGGTGTTTACCTCCTCACAAATAAAACATGGTGTCATACACAGTGGTGTTTTACTCTCACACATAAAACATGG